>NW_020449419.1:1171059-1177732 GCF_003343035.1 Apteryx rowi | reverse complement strand
GCCGGGCCGGTGCCTCTCCGCCCGCGGCAGGGGGCGGGCTCCGGAGGCCGCCGCCGCCGTCCCGTCCCGTCTGTCCCGTCCCGCTGGCGGCGTCGCCGTGACCCGCCTGGAACCAGGTGGTTTATTACGGAGCTGAAAAGCCCCGGTTTTCCCCCGAAAGGCGGGCGGGCGCGGGGCGGCGCCCGGGGCACCTGCAGGCCGGGGCGGAGCGGCCCCACCTGCGCCGCGCAGCCCGGCAGCCGCCGCCTGCTCCCGGGGATGCTCTTTTGGGGACGGAGCCGGAGCTTGTTTAAAAAAAAAAAAAAAAGGCCCAACTTGGCGCCAAAACATTCCTTACCACAGTTAAGTGCTAGCAGTTGGCTTTGCACGGTGAGTGTACTACGGTGCTGATACGCTTACCGTAATGCAAACTCAAAACGCCTGGCACTTGATCCCGTGTGAATCAGTCTCTTGGCTTGGTGGTTTTTTTTCTTTCCAATCAAGGCTGAAGACTATAAAGCATAAAGCGCCCAAATGAGCTGCGTTGATTAAAGTAGCTCTGTTTGTAGTTTGTTGGTGGTGTTTATGCTTTGTAAATGCCTAATAAAATATTCTAAATTAGTCTTATTAAAATTTTATTGTATCATAGTTTTTAAAATTGCAAGGAGTATTATACAAGCTATTAAGATTATTCTAGTTCGGACTTAAACATCTGTATCTCATCTTCTATACTTTTTTCCTTTCAAAAGCCTTGTTCTGGTACACCAATTTTTCTCTTTGCATTAGAACTTAATACAAGAATTAGTAGGGGTTAAACAAAATGTATTTTATTAAGCCCTAACTTACCTGGAAACATTGTCGCTAATAGCTTAATCCACTGACTTTCTACTATCACTGGCCTTGTGGGCACAATGTATACCCAAATGTATAAGCTGTTCGTAAGTCTTTAAGATACTGCCTAACTAATTGCTTTGTCACTCTCTCTGTAAAGTGCATGCATTTGTTCTTTATGTATAGAGCCAGAATAAAAGTATTTAACCAGACACTTGGGCTGTGTCTGATAGGAAAAATTAATTTTTGACCACTGACTGGTATGGTTGCACTGCTGTAGAGTGCAGCACATCCTTGCAAGCATGCTTGTTCATCAGATTAAGTTTACATCCCGGCCTGGGATAGCTGTTGAAGTCTCAGTATTGTTCTTAATTAATTTCCATCTGTCTTACAAAAACACTGTCAGCAGAACTTCTCTTTCTTGAGAACAAGGATCAATTTTCCCCAGAATGTCTTTTTCCCTCTTATTTTGGATGTGACTCATTTCCTCAGCCCACTCAGGGAACCGGGAGGCAGGGGAGGAGAGGAAATGGGAAGAAAAGATCACAATATCCACATTGGCTAAAAGAAAACATGAAGCAAGACTGTTCACGTTTACTGATGAGAGAGGTACTATCATTGGCAGTAGCAAATTGCAGCTCTGAGGTGGGGCCACACACTATTTTTATAGTGCCTCGCACACCTCTAGCCATCACTGTGTACCACCTCCCATCACTCTTTGGAAATAAAAGTTGTAAAGGTTAAAATGGAATTTTCAGATTGTAAAAGAAAATAGCACCTTAAGGAAAAGGTCATTTTTACTGTAAGGGAGAAGCGTGTTATATTCCTACTTACACAACTGATTAAGAGGTCGATTTTTTAACAAATTCAAGTGTGATGAGTACATCTAAACCTTCAGTGCATTTCCACGGGGTTGCATACCTCGCTTGTCTATTCTGCATTCTCATCTGCAAGAGTATACCTTCATTTTTGGCAGCTGGAACGATACCTTGAGGGAAGAAAAAGAACTTCCTTTACTTCAGGAAAGGTTTCAAGTCAGGTTTGTAATTTAAATTTGATCTGATGTAGCATAGTAGGAGGTGGTTGTCATAAGATGGAAAGGGATAAACGGATAAGGAGTGCAGAGAAAAACTAAGCTTGCAGTAAGTAATATGAAAAAAAAGTATTATTTGTTGAAATGAAATAACTATACCAGCAAAAATACTTTAAGCTAGTGTAACCGTCTCCACATGAGGAAGGTTTGCTGATAGAGTTATATTGCTATAGCTATATTGACAATGCCTTAAATTTGGACAAGGCCAAAGGGAAAGGGACTTGAGATTTTCTCAGTCAGCTGGAGGACTCTGTTAATGAGCTCCCCTCAATTTTCCCTCCCAGAAACAGTCTCACTGAAGTCACAGGGAACGGCTTGCATGAATCAGGGCTGAGAACTGAGTTCCAAGTATGCAACTTTAAATGCAAACTCTCCTGCTCTTATACTTCCAAACAGCAATTAAAAAGCAGTTTTTTGGGCTTTGCCATTTTTCTTCTTGGCATGTAAGACATCTGAAACACACGAAGTAAAATTAGGAAGCAGCTACCTTTTCCTAAGGCTGTATCTTACAGACATCGGGGGTGGAAGTTTTGCCCAACTGAAGTTAATGGGAGTTTTGCCAATGACTTTGGTGAAGCCTGGATATTTGCCCAGATGTTCTAGAGAAACAAAAGGCTTTTTTTCTTCTGGCTTGGTATATATGCCCTGTTCACCTTTCTCTTTTAATTATAGTTATTAAAATAAACTTTCCAGGTTGGATGTTTGTAGGTACTGTATTAGAGGTTTGTATTCAACCAACAATATGTTGTCCACTAAAAGAGAACAGCTTCAGTGACAGTGAAGCATTCCCTACTGTGGAACAAGAGTTTGGCAAAGCCAGAACTGAGAGACTGTTTTAACATTTACGTCGAGGGATTGCACATGTTTTAGCTCCGGGAGACCAACTTCAATGCCAGGGACGCTTTGCATTCCTCTGTTGACTCCTACAAACTCCCTGCACACTGCACTCATCCCTGGTGATATCCCCATGGCAGAGGTTAATTCCTGGTTCTGTAAAAGTTCACGGCAAAACTTCCACTGATTTAAAACTCAGCCAAGGTTTCCCCCTGGAAGATACAAGCACATGAAGAAACAGCAAATTAAGATTTCTTTCTATATACAATTCAATTATTTGAAATGAAGACATCGTCTATGATACTTTCATTGGTGTTATGATACTTGGGAGGAGGGGTGTGGTTTAGTGCATGCTATACACTGTTCTATGAGAATAATACTTAAAAATCATTTGAGCTTAAATTCAAGCACTTAAAATGCATTTGAATGTTTATATTAATGCTTTAAGGACATGATGACAACTTAGTTCTTTTCTCTTAGCAGCTTCCATCCTTCTTGCTTTCTTTTCAAACACTTCTTGGGAGTTTTGTTTCCTTTCTGGCATCCTGTCAAAATGCTAATATAGGACCATGAGCAGCAGTTACTCCCTATGTTGCTTTATAGTGAGAACTGTCCTGCATAACAAGGGGCATTTAACAGGTTAAATGAATCACCTGAACTAAGCATTAAAAAGTTATCAGCCTTTGATATTATCTTGCTTTCCTAAATGTTACCAAGTCCCTCCTACTGCATTTTTCATTACRTTATACTAACAAAATAGTCATTTATTTTTAATAAATATTAAAGGGAGTCAATGTTTGTATTTATCTGTTTTTGAGTACAGTGAACACAAACTATTTTAGATATGCTAACACAAATGAGTCAACCTTTTTTAATCACACCATTATCTAAATAACAGAATACACATTCTCTCTTCTTTACAGTGATGCTATTGCTGAGGAGAATGTACTTAATACACAAAAGACAAGACTATATTGACTCTTGCAGCTGCCCTCTACTCAGAATAGAAGGAGTTGTTCAGAGTATTACATTGGATTCTTAGCCATGAATACAACTGTAATACTATAATCCAAGATTGTAGGTCTGATCCTATATTCCTTGCACGAATAACATTTCAGTTCAAGCAAGCGGAAATCTTAGATGCAGCAGTTTTAATATACATGGCCTTTTCCCATTTATGTAAACAAAATGGTTATCAGTATTATACTGTCAAGGTAGAACTAGATTTTTATGTTGTTTGCCTTTGAGTTTTCATTTGTTTTTCCATTTGAATAGATGTTTTGCTTTAAATGGGAGAAACAATCATTAGGATCCTTAGAAACCTTTAGAACAATCCTTAGAAATTCCAAAATCTGTATTTCTCTGGCCATTCATGACTAAGTTGTCAGCAAGCTTACTGCTACTTTTCCTTCATGTGCAAAGGCAAATCTCCCCACACACAAAAGTATATGCAAATACAGTGTTATGAGTTGAATGCATTTGTCTCAAGCAGTATTATTAGCTACTGCGAGTCTCAAGTAACAATAAGAGAAGCACCAGTCAGAAAGGAGACACGATACGTATCCTAAGGAGTTCAAAAAGTAATGATAAGCAGACAACAGACAGGGGGAGAAAAACACTAGGTAAGCAGAACTGTCAAAGTGATACTTGGCAAAATAATTTTACGACAGGTCTACGCTGTAGTGTACTTTGCCTTAGAAGTAAGCTAGCTAGGACTTACTTTCACACAGACACGGAGGGAGAGACAGAGAGCATGGCGAGGGTAGTTATGAAGCACGTAGCACCTGTAGCGACGTCAGCGAAGTTATGCAGTGCGCTCTGTTGTTAAGTGACAGGGACAAGCTGAAATTGATATCAACTGCTTTAAGTCCATACCGACCGTCAATGGCCATTACGCGCTTAACATACATTTAGGGCAAAGCAACCTCCTGTTTTTCAAGGAAACCACCTCACACATGGACGTTATCCACGCACGCTGCTATAAGGTGCTGGTACAGAGTTGCTAGTTCACTGAACAAGGAGACCACGGCAAAATTATTTCCCTGAGCCTCTCTGAGGCCTTCTTCCTGGGAGCCTTATATATAAAACAAAAGGAAACAGTGCTCCTATTTAAAAGATAGTTATTCACATTTAGCATATATAGAGAATATAATCTGTATATAAAGAGATGTTCTCAAAGGGTTTGGAAACTCAGTGAGAACTCCTTGAACATTTAGTGAGAGAGTGAACCTGACGGAGAAATATTTGCAACTTTGTTTTTAAACTAAAGCTGGTTAAAAATGGGGAAAAAGAAAATGTCACTTTTAAGAAAATCCAGATCTAAAGCTGTTTGAAAAGCTGGATGACTTTTCCATTGAAAATATGTCTGTATTTTTGTCTAAAAACTTTGAAATGCAAAATGTCTCATCAAGCATAGGATCTGTTTTCTCTGCACTGTATAAAGAGTTTAAAGACACGCTGTCAGTGTATTCAATACTTTTATACACAATATATTTTGTATATAAATATAATCTGTATATAACTTAATTTATATAAATTGATAGTGCTGAATACTAATCGCATTGCTAAAAATTAACAAAGTTAACTAAGGTTATCATATGGCTGAGGTTTCCCAGACACGTTTTCTTTTTATCTGATGGGAAAGGCAGACTTTGGCCTCCTTTCTAAGATTTCTTGACAGCTATTGGTCCAGGTGAGTCGGTAACAGGAGCTCTGACCGTGTTGCTGGAAATATACAGAAAATCCCCCCTCCAAGCTGTGGAACATGCACGGACCGACCGCTGGGACATGCACAGAGCCGGGCCCGAGGGATATGTCAAAAACACGCTTTGCATGAGCCGTGCAGTCGGTCTCGGACTCGCTGCCTATCCATTGCCCGAGATGCGAGGCCGAATTTCTGCCTGGGATTTCCCAGGCAGAGATAGGAGAGCCTTGTTCTGGGCAGGTAAAACCCGAGCTAAAAGGTAAACAGCGACCTGAGAGCACGCGCGCCCCGTGCGCTTGAGCTGCCAAGCTCCCCCAGCGGGAGGGGACCGAGGAAGGATTTTGTCCCTGAGACCTGTGCGCGCTGGCGGGGGGAGCCGGGCGCGCTCCCCTGCCTCTGCCAGGGCCGGGAAGGGGAACGGCCGGGAAGGAAGGGGAGCGGCCGGCCCTGCTCAAACTGAAACGCACGCTTTCGCGTGCTTTTGCTGCGTGTCCTGGCGGCGGGGCAGCCTGCCCCTCTCGGGCCCGGCGGCGCGGCAGGCCTGCCTTCCAGGGCGCCGTTAAGCAGCCGGGTGAAGCAGAAGCCAACGCAGTTCGATAAGCGGAGCGAGCGCTTCCGCCTCCCTCCCACGGACCCTGCGCCGGCCCAGTGCTGTCGGCGCAGGTGAAAAACAAGTGCCGCGGCATCTCGGCGACACCACGCAGCGCCGCGGCACCATCCCGTCGGGAAAAGCGCCGTAAAACCAGAAGCGCGCTAGCTTTGACAATACGTATACGCGGCACTGGAGCTCCCGAGCGCCGGCGCGGGGCCCGAGGCCTGTGCTGCCTCTCCACGCTGCCCTCCCAGCCTGTCCTTCAGGTGTGATGATTGCCTAGGGCCTAACTGGTTTTAATGGGGGGGGGGGGCACACAGAAGAGCAAAACGTTCGCGCTGCCAGGAAGCTGCGGCTGTTTTGGGGGCCGATCTCGGGAAAAAAAAGGGGCTTTGCCCTCCCAAGTTGGCGCGTCGAGCGGCAGGGCTGAGGAGAAACCAGCCGCGCGCGCCGCGGCCGCGGCCTCCCGCCCGCCGCGAACCAAGCGGACACCCGGCGCGGCCTCAGCTTGCCGCGCCCGGCCGCGCCGGCTCTCGGCAGCAGCGACGGCCGAGGCCGCCTTTCAGCGCCGCTTTGGCGCCGCGCGAGGGGGGCGCGCTGATTGGCCGCTTTGAATCCTGCCGGCGCGGCGCCATTGGCG
>NW_020449419.1:1080086-1170771 GCF_003343035.1 Apteryx rowi | reverse complement strand
GGGGAGGGGGGTGGGGGAGGGGCGGCTCTCCCCCTGCCCTGGCGGGGGCCCGGAGGGGGTCCGCGCTTTCCGCGCTGCTGCCGCGCTCGGCCCTCGCCCCGCGGCCCGGCCCGCTCGCCAGCCCGGGGGACGCGCCTGGAGCCGCCTCGGCCCGCGCCGTCGCTTCCTGGTCAGGCGAAAACGGCCCTTGACGGAGGAGCTGGGCGGGGGGAGGGGAGGATGTCACGGAAGGCGCCACCTCGTTAAGCGACTCCTCAGGGTTTCTCCCTTCGCCGGCCCGGAGCACTGTTTCCAGGCAGTGCAGCCTGTTGCAGTACCCCGCTAAGGGGAGGTTTGGGTGAAAATGAGTGCAAGGTCCTGACCTCGCCTTTGCAGGTACCTGTTTACGAGCAAATTCTCAACTCTCTTCCCTGTGGATTTAGCAGTTTCCTCAGTTAGGAATCCTTGTCTCAAAATCTGCGTGCAACTATCAGTACAGTTGGTACCTCGTAACACTAGGTACTTCTGAACTTAATATTAAAGTTTAGTGGTGTTAAATGAAAGAGCAGTGTGGGAAGTGAGGTGCCAGATCCGCTTAATGTGACTTAGGTTTGTGGTTCTGAAGACTTACTGCGCTGTGTACTTATCAAACGATACAGGGCTGGTGTTCTCCTAAACTGCTGATGTCAAATCTTGTGATTTAGATAGTATAGTTTTTACTAACGAGTGTAACTATGAAGAACTAATGAGAAGGGTGTAKTTTTTTTCAGTTGCTTGGAGGAGCTTTCTTCACAAAAGCATCTTTCTCCTTTGAGTTGGTGCCCACTTGTGATTTGAGATGTAGTTTTGTTAGTTGGAACCCTGAATAAACATGTCTGTTTTTTGCAGAGGAGAACTGTAAGTGTCCTGAGGTAAATCCTAATTCAAGTAAGAGGCAAAAGTAGTTTCCAAAGGCACGATGTAACTTCAGTAACTTGTCTGCATTCAGGAAAGCAACTGTTTAATCTTATTTTTTTATTATCATAATTTCAGGGATAATCATATCAAACAGCAATGGATGATTACACAAAAATAGAGAAGATTGGGGAAGGTAAGTAAGGAGAACTATGAGCCTTATAATGTTCTGCAGTTTGATTTATCAAGTGTCATAGAAGCCTTGTGCACTCCACCTATTAGTGGAACTACTGAGATTCAACTAACTGGCAAAATGGGCCTGTGATTTACAGGATTAATTACCTCTACATGTAAAGACTTTCAAACTGTCCTTGTGTGGAAGCTTGTATGGTCTATGTGAAAGAGCTGATCAGTGTTGAGAGGTACCTGCCTTCATAGTGATGGCTACTGATGTAATTTTCCCCTGAGAGGGGGAAAAATATGTTCTGAGACCTGAAATTGGCTTTTGAATTTAGGAAGCGCCTCCATTCCTTTGCATCTGAAATTGTTTACAAGTTGCTCCTGAAATCATACTGTGTGGCAAACTTATTTCGTTTGAAGATGCTGGTAGGGAGTAGTGGTTTGTGGATGGTTCTGCTTGGGTTATATTGCTAGTGTCTTTTATAATGGTTTAACCTTATGTAGACAGGAGAATTTGCAGTAGATTACTCGGAGTAGGCTCTTCTTAAACTTGTCTTATTGTTAACTTAGTTAAGCTTACAACAGTGCTTCATAACTAAAGCCTTGTGCATGAATGTTTATTCCTGAAATAAATTCTGGTGTAAGCTTAATCTAAAAAAATTCATGCTTCAAGAAAGGTGAAAAGAGAATACTTAGGTTGGTTGGTCAAGGGTTCTGCTTCTGTGAATACTGATGGTTGAAATGTAGATCCCCCTGCCACCTGCACAAAATTATTGCTGGTTCCAATTTTAGCTTCTGCCGAGATCCATAGCACTACATTCTCTCCTGCGTTATTGGCTGTGCTAGAGATGTTGCTATAGGTCGGGCCAGTGGATGGACGAACCTCTGACTGCAGAGGGAACACTACTTTTTTTGCAGCGCAATTTTTATTTTTTAATATGATGCATCAACTGCAAAATTGCAACATGCTTTCTTCCCTTGGGCATGAAGAGGTACAGCAGTCCTTCCTTAAAATTCATCAAACTGAAATTTAAATAATACTTGACTTTACAACTATGTCTTCCAAATATTCAAATTTCAGCCTTATGCTCCTAAGCACCTTGTTCTAACAAATGATACTGTTTATAGGTGCCATGCTTAAAAAAAACTTATTGTATGGTTATTACATGTTACTAATTTTTTTGCTGTTGCTGTTCAGGTACCTATGGTGTTGTGTATAAAGGTCGGCACAAAGCAACAGGCCAAGTGGTTGCCATGAAGAAAATACGTCTAGAAAGTGAGGAGGAAGGTGTTCCAAGTACTGCTATCAGAGAAATTTCTTTATTAAAAGAGCTGCATCATCCTAACATAGTCTGGTACGCATATATTAGTATTTAGCTAAACTTTCTGAAGGGCACTAGCTCTCTTTAGATACGAAAACTTTTTTCACCATTCTAGTGAGGTGGGAGTTTCTCTGCTAAAAGTAGTATCTGCTTTGGCACAAATACACTGTAATCCTAAATTCTGTATTTGTCAGTTTTCTAAATTATGACTTCTTCCTGCTGTGTCTTCCTGTTCTGGGAATCTAACATCTCTGCCAGTTTAGTGATTTTTATGCAAGCTGTGTGGTTATCATCAGAGTGGAGACCATATCATTTATGGAAAATGGTTAAAGCTGTTTTTTTTTTAGTCAGCCTCTGAAATTTATTTGCCATCTTGGAATAGATTATCTGACCTTAGTACTGTTATGTGAGTCTGTCATTCATCGCTTCCTTACAGTTTTGTAGCAGAGATTTAAATGTTACTTTATAACACTTTCTTAGCTGGCGCATATTAGGGAACTGTGATTGAAACTTCCATCAGTGAGTACTTGACATGTAGGACTGATCACAACTACTGTGTTTTCACTTGCTTTTTGATGGAGCAGAATAGCTTAGATCTCGTGTGGTTTAGAATTAGCCGAGTTCCAGCTAAGTAGTGCCCCAATATATTTATGCTTGGGTTTAGGTCCCCTTAATCTATTAATGATGGAAGGGATACTTAAAAACAYGTACAAATCCTGCTCTGCCTGGTAGGTTCCTATTTCAATGCAGAGTCCTTTACCCCTTCTAGTAATCCAGGCACTGCTTTAATCCAGCTTCAAGTGGAAGCTAGACACCAACATCCACTGTCTTGTTAAAATGCAACTAGATTTTTTTTTTTTCCCTCCAATTTCTTGTGGCTGATACTAGGTAGGAGGGAATGCACATCTAAGAGGAGGAATATAAGGTGTTTATCTGATACTAATTACTTAAAATGTACTTGACTTTCCAAACCCCAGTGCAACTTACTAAATCTGTTCATCTTTGAAGACTGAAAGCTTTAAGGTTTTCTTATTAGAAACCTGGAAAACTTGTGTCCCTGTTGAGAGGGGAAATGTAACAGTGAGTCTACCCACTTTTGCCATGGAGTTGACTGTATACTCAATTTTCAGTCTTCAGGATGTACTTATGCAGGATTCAAGACTGTACCTCATCTTTGAATTCCTTTCCATGGATCTCAAGAAATATTTGGATACTATTCCATCTGGCCAATATTTGGATTGTGCACGTGTTAAGGTAATGAGGACAATTTTTTTTATGTATTAAAGAAATTAATCTAAAGAAGACCTACAAAGCTATAAACAACTGCAAATATTGTTTATCTTCAGCATAATTAGCTCCTTGAAAAAAGGAAAGGCTAGAGAAAAAGCTGTACATCATAAAAGGAATCTTTAGTTTTGCTTTCAAATACCTTTCAATTCTTTTAGTTGCTGAAATTAAATTGCCTTAAATTATGCTTAAGTAAACAGCCCAAATTACTTTCTTGTGGCTTTTTATATGATTGATACTAACTCAATATCTGTAATGCTTTGGATCTCGGTTGCATACTTCTATGGGGAGAGCTAACGCAAGAAAACAGCTTTATGTTGCAGAACACTTAACTTGCAGTAAAGGTCACTCCTATTTTTTTTTCTCTTCATCCTTTCCACAGAGTTACTTGTATCAAATATTGCAAGGTATTGTGTTCTGCCATTCAAGAAGAGTTCTGCATCGAGACTTAAAACCTCAGAATCTGTTAATAGATGACAAAGGAGTGATTAAACTAGCAGACTTTGGATTGGCCCGAGCCTTTGGAATTCCAGTGCGGGTATACACACATGAAGTGAGTTGAAACATCTTCTCAGTGATTAGGACAAAGCTTACTAGTTTCCTGGTAACTGTATTAACATGAAATAGCTTAAAAAAAAGTCATGGATTTAAAGTCATCATAAAGTAACARTAACACACAGTTATGTTTCTCTGATTTGCTCTATTTGATGGCTTTCCATGTCTGCTACAGTTGACATCCCCTTTTTCTCCTTGGGAGCAAGGGGTATTTCAATCTCCCTGACCATGTTTTACTCTAAAGTGCTAAGGCATCTTATGAATCCCACTGTTTCCTTAACAAGGAGTCAGACAGGTCAGAACTTGTTCACTGTCTTGAAAGGACATTTTCACTTCGTACAGTTCTAGTAGTTAGGTGCTAAAGGTGTACTTCCTGCTCTTGAGCAACTTGTGTAGGCAACTGCTTTGCTTGTACTAGAAACTACTCTAGTGGGATTTGTTGCACTTGTTTTCAAATAGCTTGAAAGAAGTGCTTCCACTAAAACTTCTAGTACTGGCTCATACTTTAACCAAAAGAACTGTGTGAATGTTCCTTAATACTGGATGAGCAACTGTATTTGCAGTCACCTAGAGGACTTGAGTCTATAAGCTTATAAGAATTTCCTTGTTGACTAGGTAGTGACGCTGTGGTACAGGTCGCCAGAGGTGTTGCTAGGATCTGCTCGTTACTCAACTCCTGTAGATATATGGAGCATAGGTACCATATTTGCTGAGCTGGCCACTAAAAAGCCTCTCTTCCATGGGGACTCGGAGATTGATCAGCTCTTCAGAATCTTCAGGTATGTCGGGCTGAACCTGTCCTTGCTGCTTGTGCAGCACTGCACAGCTGCACTGTGCACTTACAGAAATCGTAACAGGGCATCAAGCTTCAGACTAAACTGACTCTTATTTTACTGATCCTTGCCTAGAGCTTTAGGGACCCCCAACAATGAGGTATGGCCTGAAGTGGAATCCCTGCAAGACTACAAGAACACATTCCCCAAATGGAAACCTGGCAGCCTGGGAACACATGTCAAAAACTTAGATGAAGATGGACTAGATCTGCTGTCTGTAAGTAGTCTTTCTTAATCTGTTTGCTAGGAAACTGAACAGGTAGTTTCAAATACTCTAAAAATATCTAAAGCCATTCTACTCAGGTTTGGCTGGAATTAAGATGTGTGGATGTTCAAAGTCTATCAGCAGTTGTATGGGCAGTTGTTCTGCCAGCAAAACTGATACCTAATGGATGAAACTCACTCATTGTTTCTTGCAAAGCTTTTCTTAAGCAAACTTGGGATCTAGGCTACTTCACTGATGTTCTTATTAAGCAATTATGCCTCAGAGCTTGCCTTATATTAATAAGCCAGGGGCAACTTGAGGATGAGCTTTTGCAAGCAGCAGATCTAAGTGAAGGCTCCTGCCCAAAAACTGTAGCTGTTGTCTCCCTGGTGCCAACATTAATAGTGATGTGGCTGTACAACTGCTGATCCAGTTGGAAATGTTTTTTTATTTGTCGTAGCATGTGGATTAATCTTTGTGGACTCACCTTGGTTAATCTTTCATGATGGTCTTAGCAGACCTAACAAAGATGGAAAACAGCTGTTTTTACTAATTAGATGTGAAACCAGGGGCTTAGTTTAAGTTGGTCCATTGTGACCAACTCAACTGCCTTTTAATTTTGACTTAGTTAATCCACCAAAGCCAAAGACTAACTGGTATATTTTGTGACTAGGGTGAGTTTACTTCAGTCTTGTGGCCAAGCAGTTAAACTACCATATCATGCTTTGATTTGACAGGTTCTTCATCAGATTTTTTCATTTAGTGCTATGTCTACTCATGCACTGACTTCACAGTCTAATTTAGGTCATTTTAGCTGTGCTTAGATGTACCTAAATATGAGGATGTGCCTTGGTGATTCATCAGCTGACTCCTAAAGCTACACAAGTCTGTACTGTATAGATATGGGGAAGGTGTTCTGTGTCTTAAAATAAGCTGAAGCTTCAGAACCACCTTGCTAGAAGGGAAACCTTGTATTGCAATTACCCTTGTAGCTGGCTCATGTTCTTAAACTGCTCTTTTCTTTTGTGACTGCTTATTGCCCATGTGGGTATGGCCATAGCAAAACATTCTGACGGAAGTGGTGTTACCCACGGATCTCAAACGACTAAAATTTCCCATTTCATTTCTTTGTGGGAACATAGCCACCTTTCACACTAACAAACTCAACAACGCTTGTTGGCTATACAGCTCTCTCTGAASCTTGTAGCAGTATTGTTTTATGGAAATAACTGACTTAAGCTGGAAATCGTTCCTTTGTGTGCACTGATGGTATCATTGCTAAATCCTAGTTTGAAGTAGGATTGCTACTGATTGTACTTGCTGAAATCAATTGAACAGGCAAGTGAATGCTGTTGATATTGCCATGTAACTGACCTGCTAAGTGATCTGAGCTTAGTTGTGGCTTCACCATATAAAACCCATGTTTTGGGTCTGCTGCTCACAGACAGGCCAAAAAATTACTACTTCCTCAAATGGTATTAGTGTGATGCACAATACTAATCTCAAAATATATTAAATGTCTCTAAAATCTTCTATAATTTCCCCATGAATAGTGAAATCTGAGCCTGATAACAGCGGCATGGCTAGATTCTTAGGCATCTGGGATCCGTTTAAGTTTCCTACAGTACTTAAGTCTGAGGCAGTAGTATAACTTTAAAGGCAATGAAAATGAATAACTCATTCTATAGCACAAGCTCAAGTATGACAATGAAAATGTTAATTATTACTTTTGTAGACTAACTTACAGATGGTATGGAAGTAATAACTAAAATAGTGTTCTCTTAAAAAAAGAAAAAAAAAGAAACCTAACACTTTCTACTCAAAAAAAACCCTTGATTTTGCTTTTGCTTTGACTTGAGGCATCTAAATACTAATTGCTTGAGTGAGGTTATAAGCTTTAAGACCTTCATAAGCTATGTGACTTCTGTCACCAGCATTTCAAAGCACTTAACTGCAGTCATCAGAAGACTTATCTATTGGGCATTACACGTTCCAGGACAAATTGTTCCAGACTCTTCAAAGAATAAATTGTCACTAATCTATCAGCTGAAGTGCTGTAGCCTTAGTATTTTAGCATCCCTTTTTGGAAAAAATTTTTCCTGTTTTTGTCTGAATTAATTTCAAAAGAACTTTTTGTATCCATGTCAGTTATAGCTACACCCCAGAAGAACAGTATCCTAATGAGAACATGTCATTTGAGATGAAACTGGACATACAAGGTCTAAATCTAGAACCAGTATTGATTTGGCAGGACTCTACAAAATATAAATGCAAATTCAATGGGTTAAACTTGGAAGTCTCCCTGTAAGATGAAGTCTAAGGATAGTTAAATGTCAAGACTGAATGCTGGGTAGGGTAATAAAAGTTAAGTCTTTTTTCTGGAAGATTACCTCTTGCAGAGATGGGGGAGAAATGGCTGGTAGAATCCTGAAAACTTGAATTTGGAAGGTACTTTGTTTTAGTAAGGGGAAATTGTGTTGTGGGAGGGACTTTTGCTAATTTTAGGTCTGATGGTAGGAAACTGAAATGCTTAATAGCTTATTTAAGCTTTTTGTGGGACTTCTTGGAGCCATATAACCTGTAAGGCTTGAGTCCTAATTTCATTACCTATGTCTATGTGCAAGTGTAGAGCTATATAATGGCATGTTGGCTCTAGGGTAACCTCAAACCTTTCCTCTTTATGGCTTCTGGTTCTATTATATGAATTGCTACAGTGGTAGATACTGCTTTAAACTGATAGTAAACATAATCTTTTACCTGTTCTAGAAAGTTTTGGGATTATTTCAGTGGCTATGGCATTCCTTTATTCTCTCCCATCAACTTTATTTTTGAGGTCTTAAATTGAGCAAAGTAACTTATTGCAAAGAAACTCAAGTTTTAGAAATCTGCTTCTTCAGTTCTGTCTGGTATACACACCTGTATACTATCCTAACTAGATCTGGTTCTGTAGCTGAATGATCACTCCATATGTAATTTTAACTGTAAACAGCTGCACCAAGCTGAGTAGAATCAATTTCACATCAGTTTTGTTAAACTGAAACTGAAGAAGCAAATGCTGGACCACTTGTCTATGTAAGTGTTTTGGGCTTTAACAGTCTGAAGTTAACAAACTTCCCCTAGCTGAGAAGTTGAAACTAATAACAAATATTGTCACTTGTTGCCTGGACCTGAAGCTAGTCCAGTGCATTTGGTGCCTGACTACATGCATGGGCTTGGTTTTTGAACGGGATAAGTGTTTCTTTACCTTGAGATATGCATTATTAACATTCCGAGTTGTTCATGGAAATGATCTTACTCTATGAGAAATCACAGAACAGAAGAGGGAACTTATTTTTCTAGTTATGTTATGGTTATATATCCACCCACTTAACACACAACTCAAGTTTCTGTTTTGTGAGGGACTAAATGTCTTTTTTTTTCCCCCTTTCAGAAAATGTTAATTTATGATCCTGCAAAAAGAATTTCTGGCAAAATGGCCTTGAACCATCCATATTTTGATGACTTGGACAAATCTACACTTCCAGCTAATCTGATCAAGAAGTTCTAGACCCTTGGACTAAATCAACCTGAGTGAAATAATTGTGATTATTTTTACTGTTAAGTCTGTCTGTAACTTGTATGTCTGTCTTTCTGCTCTAAAATTGTGGCTGTATTCAGTGTGTTCTGGTTTAAGTGTTATCTAAATGTAAATATTAACCTATTAGTGCTCAACTCAACTACAATGCAAATATTACTGCTGTTAATGCAGTACACTTTCTATAAATAAAGCTTTAAATTCAGAAAAGGACTGAAAATTTCTTTCTAAACTATAGGCATTGTAAAAGTGAATCCAAGTGTGTTTTGTACTGTGCTGGTAAGGTACCACTTATCTCCCAAAAAAAAAAAAAAAAAAAGCAAGCTACTCTAAACTACTAAATCCATATTCTTGGTATGGTGTATATAGTTACTCTGACATTTGATTTGTTTAAGCACAATGTCAGTCTTAAGCTTTATTTCAGCATGGTTATGAACATGCTGAATGACATGTAAGTTGAAATATCTTGAGCTGAAGAACTGCAGATTAAGCCAAGCAGACGGGCAAACTTGTTCTAGGGTTTGCTTTTTGAAGATGTTGGAAAATCAGCATTTGGGAAGTCTTTGCTCTGTTCTTTACTGTTATTTTGAAGGCCGAAGAACTTACCTAGATAGTGCATGCTTGTTGTGAATCAGTGTAGTTTTGACTCACAAAACAGTTAATGTATGACAACTTAAATTTTACATGGGGATTGTCTCTATACCAATGTGTAATTGCTTAGCAGAACCCCTTTCAACTGCTAACAGTCATGTGCCTTTCCTCTGATTCTTGTTAAAGATAGAGCCCTTGAAATCATTCCTGAATTTGAAAATTAATCTGTCTTCATTATAGGAGTAGTCAAATATGTTGACTTAACAAGGCTGCTCTAGGAACTGTCATCATAGTCTGAGATGCTACCATGTCTACAGATTCTCCCATGACTAAAGAAGGAACTCACTAAAGCTCTCCAGCATCTAATTTTGCAGGTGAGAGTATTGTGAAAAGTAAAACGGAAACTCATTAGCAGGTATATACTAATAATTACTGATTATATTTCATTAGATTTCCAGTTTCTACCCCTATTTGAGGCTTTCAGATACAGCAATAGAGGCAGGCTGCTAGATTAGAAGAGAAGCAGCAGAATGAACTCCTGATGACTTAGCCTAAAAATTGCTATTTATATTAAAATTGAACACAGGTTGGCAGATCTAACTGTGGATTTTTATTTACAGTGTTAAAGTTGCAATTTGCTGTAAACTCTAGTTATAGGACTGCACATCTGTCTTTATTATACTTAAGTCTTATTGGGTCTAAGCACCATAGAACTCCTGTAGTTGCTGTTTTGGGGCCAAAGCTTGCAACAAAGTATAGGATAGAAATGAAGGCCTCAAGCTTCTAAATCAGGCCYGTGAAAGGAACAGTAACTGCTCATAAGCAATGAGGTTTGTAAGAGGCCTGTCCTACAAATACTGATGAGTGGAGATTTTGAAACAGAAGCATCAGATGATGACATTCTGTACCTTAGCTGCTTATTATAGGGCCCACTGACTAGTTAGCTGGAAATATTATAGTATTAGGCTTTCCTCCTTTAAACAAAGAGCATTTTTAGATATTGTCTTGTACCAGCTGGGTATTAGCATTATACTCGGCAGAGTAGTTCTTACATTCTCCTTCCTGGAAATATCTGGATACTGTTATGTTATGGAATCATTTAGCAGTAGAGAGCCAAGAAGAAATACTTACTGAAATTGCCTATACAGAAAGTTACCTATTAACTGAAGGCAGAGGAGAGGAAGCCTGCTACGGCTGACTCGTTCCTGTTAACATCAGTGATAGCATGCAGTTTTGAGAAACTGAGAAATTCTTTCCCGCTCTTGAGCGTAAGTTGACATGAGCTTACAGGTGAAGGGACAGTACTGCTGGTGCTAATTAGTGGCATCAGTGTAGAGGATGACTGATACCTGTAAAGGTAAACTCTTTTACCAGTGACTGCTCTGAAAATCTGAAGTTAGACAAGCAAACTATATGTATATGGAACATTAGCATTTAGTGTCTCTTTGTAGTGAACAATTTGTATTTAAGTTCTTTATATGCTGAGAGGAAAACTTGGATTTTGTAGCTTGTAGTGTTAATATTAACAAAACCCTTTTTTTTTTTCTTGTTGTATAAGTATTGATGTCTGTCTGCTTAAAGCTTCGTATGTGATACGCTGAATGCTTTGGCCTATCTTAAGAGATTTCAGTACTTAAATTGCTGAAGGAAGGCTTCTTTTTAAACAGTAGCTTACTACAAGCCTGACTTTTTTTGTACATCCAAGCACTGTGTTATGATGGTGATGTAACATAGTTACAGCTGTAGCTCTGAATGAACCGTTTTCTTACTCTTAGGAAAGATGAGAGCTAAATGAACATAATACCATTCATCCAGGGCTGAGGTCGGCTATGGTGGCAGATATCATGCCTAAAAATGTGGCTGTCATTTTGAGTAGCTCTGAAATAAAATACAAAGTTTCAGTGATGCGAGTCCTTTTCCTAAAGGAAAAATTACTTCATTACACAGTCCATAACTGCCCTGCTGTGTAAGTCTAGTATGTGGAAGACTTGTGATGCTGAGCTTCTAGCTATCTGAAACTTCCTTTTGCACTAGTGAAAAGTGGTGCCTGGCATTCTTGGGATTTAGCTCACTGTGGATAATCTGCAGCCCTGTTTATTGATGATTGCTGTGGCTATGTATTGAGATAACTGAACTGCTGTAGTACAGCACTGCTCTCCTCCATCAGCTGAGGCCATCACAGTGGTTGGCAGGGTTTTACTGGTGCATGACTTTTAATAGGCTGTTTTGACAACTGAGTTGTACTAAGCTAGCAGTTGGACATGGGCCCAGCAGGCAATAGCCAGCATGAGATTTTCTGTTTCCTAGCTGCAGATAGAGAATGATTACCGCAAAATAGAGAACATTGTACATTCTCAGAAGTGATGAGAAGTCAATGTATTAAATGTTTTTTCCCCCACAGAATGTACAAGATATATAGGAGGCATAGTATAACTTTGTGCTGTCTTTGAAACCACTGACTTGTCAGGACTCAGTGCTAAGTTACTATTATTACTAATGATGTAACTATGTTGAGTTTAAAGATGCCTTAAAGGACTTCAGTAATAATAGTGAACATCTGTAAAATGTTTGCAACTTTTCAGTAATTTTCTTTTGAAAGTTGTAAGTAGGGGGCATTACTTCTTATATAAAAAGCAGCCCGGTCTTGGTTGAAATAGTTACATACATTGTATTAATATTACCTCTAATGCTATGGCTGCTGGTCAGTAACGTGTTTTCTACCAGAGCACTGGCAAACCCTGGCAGGGAATTACAAACTAAAGTTATTCTTCCAACTTTTTCAGTTCAGAAACAGTTTCTGTTTCTACAGATTGTGGAATCATGGGAAAATCTGTAGGTTTATTGTGAGGAAGGGAGGGCAAAAAATGGACTGAGCCTGCTTGTCCTCCATTCCATTAAAAAGTAGTGCAGCTCTAAGTCTGTTGTATACAAGAAAGGGATTTGATATTGGACCAACTGGTTCAAAAAAAGCTTCCCAATGTTAGAAAGTTCAGTTCTTAAAAATACTGAGCCAACTATTGGGTACTTGTGGACTGAACTCAGCTGCATTTATTTTGCTCAGCAGACAATTCATTTTGCTGAGAATATTGCATTGCCATCTGCTGCTTATTTTAAAATAAGTGACAACTTTTAAAAAGAGATTTTGTAGGAAATAGAGGGAAGAGAAAGAACTTCGGCTTTCAGAGTGTTCCCTTATTCAAGCATTTGGCAAGTAGTGTTAACTGAAACATATATCTTTCCACGTGCTCATGCAAGTGTCAGGCTCAGAAGGGGCCTTTCTTGGGTCAGTTCTTCTAGCAATGCCCTTATGTTGTGGTGTTCAGTGAAATCATTTTTTTATTCTCTGAACAGGTACAGCAAAGTTAGTTGATAAGTATGTTCTGCCACAGACTTAACCTGTTTCAAATCTGTTCATTTATAATCTGTTCTCTTCCAATGACTTATCTTGTGAATGTTATCCTATTGCTCCTTTAGTGCCTTGTTGCACCAGGAGATGGATCAGTGTCAGCAAGGTTTCTGTTCCTGAAACTGCTGCTACCAAACACACAGAACTCATCTCTTCATGTATTTTCCTCTTTTATCAAGGTTCTTTATCATTTGACAGTCTCCAGCAACTTGATCATAAATTTGGTATTCCTCTTCCTGCCTTATTTTCTTGTCCTAAATATTTCCCCCTATCATATATCAGCCACTTCTAGAGTCATGTTTGCTTTGGAAAGCGTAAATCTGCTTAATATTCTCACACAGTGTCTCATTATTAAATTCCATTGGCTGTATGTGATGTGTTTATAAATCATGTTCTCTGCACAATGGTTTACTGTGCTAGGAGATGCAAGAAATTACACAAAAGAAGGTAAGACTGTGTTTCAGGGAAAGGCAAGTCTGGGGAGACTAATAGCTACCGCTTCCTGCCCATACATTGGAATGCTTTGCATTAGCATGTGGCATCTTGGAGCAGTGGTCAGGGGCTGAGACAGAGCAAGGTTTAGTGATTTGTCTGGAGGAGAAGAGTTGTCAGTCTGTGAGGAAGAGTTCTTGGAGGATCTGAAGGAGGAACTGCGATGGATGAGGGGTTGTTGTAAGCAAGGGGGAAGCTGCTCAGCAGAAGACATAAGAAATGCAAGCACCAAAAATAAGAGGAAAGGGGTGAGCTGAAGGGGATGAACAGAAATGCACACGAGATGTTTCATAAGCAGCTCTTTGGTTCTTTGAGGACAGAGAAAGTCTTCAGTATGAGACTTTCTCCCTTCTGGTCTAAACCAGGTGTTGAAACCATTCTAAGGGCAATGTAGTAGAATTAATTGCAACTTGGAAAAGAAGAATATAGTATTGCTCACATCTCGGTGGGAGCCAGAAAACAACACCTCTCAGGAACAGAAAACTGCTTTTTGTTTCTCTGGAAAATAGAAGCTCCTCTGACCCCAGAACTGAGTCTGGAACTGCTGCCTCTCCTGAGCTGCCTTGGCTTCTGTTCACCAGCCTTGTGCTTTGCTTATTAAAATGTGCCCGTATGCTGTCTTTGGCACCCATGTTGCAGGTTTTTCATCTCTTCTCTAACCAACTAATTTCTTTTTCCCAAAGCAGCCTGTTCAAGGCTCAGATCTCCTGATATCACTGTTCTGAGCCTGGTCTGCAAGTGACTGCAGACTTATTTGTAACCTGCACTATTGTCTCTATCAGGCCATCTTGTAACATCTGATTTATTTATATATATATATATAAATAATTTTTTTTAATGTAACTACCATCTTCCCTGCTCTGAAACAGTAAGGCTAAGCATGGCATCTTGCAATGCCTATCCATGTCCCTTAGTAGATGGATTATAGTTGCACCTAGAAAAATCTGATAATCTCAACCTTAGGCACTGTAGAAATGTGCTAAGTGCCTATCCTGACGCAAATTACCACTAGTGGTAATCTGTCAGTATTTAAGAAAGGGCTATTCTCAATCTGAGGTGTTAAAGAAAAGAAACTTCAACACTTAACACAATTGCAGTTATTAGAACCAGAAGAGTGTATTTACTGCAAATGGCAAAGCTGAGTTCATTCGCACACCACTCAATTTACTGGAAAATGAGAATGTTACCTGCCACTTTACAGTGAGTGCAGAGTTAGCGCTGAAGGGAATAAGGTTAAGGTAATGATGTGTGTGACAAGAGGAAGTAGGCTAATGATTAAAAAAAGAAATCTTATTAAATGAAGGAAAATGCTGCATGCTTCCAAACAAAGCTGGAAGATGCCCCTTATACATAAGTCAGTTTGAATGAAGACTAAATCGGCTGTTAACTAAGTCAATAGAGCAGCTCAGGGCAGATAGCAGGTGTTTAGGGATTGAACAGGTACTACCTTGGGACAGTGGTGTAGGATGGCTGGCAAATGCATGTTTGGGGTAATTCTTATGGTGTTAAAGGACAGAATTTAGCTTTTCATTGCTATGCATAGATCTATTCTTCAGGTCTGTATAATTAGTTCCCTCCAGAAGGGAGGGAAGATAAGGTTATGCTGAGGAACTGCCGAAGAGGATTGTGCAAACAACTCCTCTCTTACTATGTGTATGACAAAGTACTCCTTTGCTACTGGGGTAGGTGTAAGAGTTGCATTGGTCCAGAAGGGGTAGAAGAGGTACCTACTGGAGTCCTAAACCACTTGCAAGACAACTATCCATTCAGCAGAATTGCAGCTTCATTTGCTGCCCTTAAAATTAGACTAATTCTTATGAATATCTCATGAGAAAGGGGGCAAAGGTATCAAACTCTCCTCTCAAGACTCTCCTATCAAGCCTTTGATAGAGAGGCTGTACTTCATTAAACCTGAATATCCATTCTGAACCAAGATCCTCACCTTGTTTTCTGACAAACTGCATCAGTTTATGGCATAATATAAACATTTCCTATTGCCTTGACCACCAGCTGCTCTTGTTTACATTTACTGCGGTGATGGCTGATTTCGAGTAATGGTTCTCTTGGTTTCATTCCTATTGTGCATTCCTGCATGAAATATTGTCTCCTCACACATAAATGTACAATGCCAGTGGGGCACTAGGTGTTAACCTCTGTTGTTGGAGTGTATTTCACTTCGGCATGGACTACTGGCTATTTCAATACACTTTTACTGTGTTTGATTTGATAGCTACAACCTGTATTGATGCTACTACTAACTAACTGATTGACAGATCTCAAAAGTACATATCCAGTATGGGGGGCTGGCTGCTTGTAATGGAAGAATTGGAAGTAGAAGCTGGTCTCTTCCAGTTCCTAAAATAAGTGAATTATCATGCCTTTTGAGGACTATTAGTGGCTTGAAAGAATTAACTTCTGTTCTTTGAAGTCAGTACTGTATAAGCTTTTCTGTTGACCTCTGGAGCTTAGACTGGACTGTTGGAGGTAGTTGGAAAAGAAAATATTTTCCTAAACTGTTTGAAGTGGCTGCCTATTGCAGTTGATTTTGAGAAGGTTCTAGCTACAACTCAATATTCTGTATGTGCAGGGCAAAACGCTCTAAACTTAGAGTCAAAACCTGTGCTGTTGGTGATTTCCTGCATGGATCATGAACATGCTTCTCCCATGATACCTTAGACTTGTTCGTGAAACAGCACCCTATGAGCATCTGTAATCCAAAGGGGCTGAAAGAGCTTCTTTCTTCAKTTCCCTCCATATCCACTATTTTTCTTTGTATAAGATAGGCTAACTACCACTTTTCCTGCCAATTATTGGTCTTTCAGAAGTTCTTTTTACCTAAAAATTGAGGTTTTGTGCTTGCATCATTCAAAGCCCTCACTGCTATTCTCTCCCTCTCCAGATGCTCTTTAGTGCTATTTTTCTTCCCTTATTATTTGAGTCTATTGGTTTAAGAGGTATCAGAGATGTAGCTTTTCAAGACCATTCTCCTTGACAGTGATTAGAGGAAGAATATCATAACCAAGTCAAGGGCTCTGTCTTGCTTCCTACAGAGATTAAAGATCAGGAGACTCATCCTCCACCTGAGGAGCTTGTCCCATGTGAGCATCTTGACTCACTAATAGCAGAGGAGAGCACAGGCTCCAGAAGGCTCCCACTCGGTGGCAGGGGGGATAAAGGAAAAGGTCAGTCCTCACTGTGGTGGCTTAATGGGTCATACCAGGAACAGCTTACTGCTGTGACTGAGCTGTGGGGATTATAAAGGATTTGGCTAGTCAAAGGAAGGTGGGGAAAAGCCCATGTCTCTGTTAGCATCCCTCTTTTTGGGTCATCTTTGGTTGCTTCCCATAGCATCTTGTCATTTTATTGTTATCTTGGTTCAGTAATTCATCACCGAGTGTGAGCAAGCCCCCGAGCTTCTCTGTTCCATTTAAACCCCTTCATGTGTAAACTGTGGACAGTACYATAAATATTTCACAGTTGTGTGATGAATCTGAACTATTTTTGATCTGGGCTCTGACACATGAAACTTTGTACTATGTATATGCTTGATACCTGCCTGCTTTGGTCCAAAGCAGACCTGCATTCCTGAATTTTTTTTAACTGATTGACTGGAAAAAAGGGAAAGGATTCTCATCTGTTAGGTTTTTTTGATCATATTTTAAGACAGTAATCTGAAGCTGAGGGACTATAGCTGCTTTGGGTTAACTCATCCAGCTCAATCTCATCCTGAGGTGTGCTGGGACTACTGGCTTGCTGGGAAGTTAACTTGGCATTCTTCAGGAGCAGGCAAAGGATAAAGGAAGAAGTGAAACAGTGTACAAATACAGAATTGGCAGCTGGCTGGGAAAGCTTAAAATACTTTTCTCCACACAGAAGAGATTTATGGGAAGCCTTTCTTAAAAGTTGTCTGACAAATAATCATGATTGCAATGGTAAAATAAAAGACTTTTGTAGTGTCATTTTTTGATTGCTTTGCAGAACTACTTGAGAGATGTTTTTACTTTGATCAGTTCTTTATACTTCTAGATTTCTTTCTTAATATGTGGGGGGGGTTTTTGGTTTGTGGGCTTTAATGCATAAATATATGAAAAAACAGTGGAAACATAAGAAATACTATTTTAATGAACTTTGAAATAATATCTAGTAGAATCCTGATGTGTATTAAGTATAAAAACAGTATTGTTATTCCTAAAGTTTGTTTTGTCACCGTCTTGACCACAAGGTGTCACTATAGTACCTAAATAGCGATAACCACCACACTGCGGGGGGGAGGGAAGGCACGAAAGACTATCAGACTTTCATGGCTCCATGAAAAATTGAAGAATATTTATTTTCTGGTAGGAGGCCAGGCTGAAAATACTATCTGAATTGAAAGCCTTTCATGAAACATCTGGGCAGTTAAATTTTGCTAACTTCAAAGATGTCCAGTATCATACTGACATACTGATTTCTTTCTTTAGCAAAGAATCACTTAGGCTGACATACAAAAGCCTCTGTAAAACTATTTCACGCTAAAATTAATGATCAGAATGACTTTACCTAATAAAGCAAGTATCACAGAAGCGCCAGTCAATATAGTTACTTTGTAATGGGCTCATAATTGGTTGCATAGGTCCCCACCAATCGTCTACAGTAGTCAGTTTTGGAGTGGATTTTTTGAAGTCTGCAAGTTTAATTTCCGAATTTCTTACTCTGTACTTGAGGTGTGTACCGAATTGTGCCCTTTTGTTTTGTGCTGTCATTTTCGAAGTATATTTCAGAGGCTTGACTGGATTTTCTGCTGGTGAAAAATCTAGGTTATAACAGCTGAGAATCTGGTCCTCAATAAGGTCTTGTTTCTATTTGTTGATGTGGTGGTCTCCTAAACACAAAAGCTTTCGGCTAAAAGCAGAACTATGTAAAATACTTCTCAGGTGACTTGATCCTGCTCTGAGGCATGGGATTATACAGTCACATGCCCAGTAAAATTCACTCCAGTGCTGGTGTATGAAGCATTAATTTTTTTAATGTATGTAGTGATGTACAGACACTTAACTAAGGCAAGCTTACACTAATAGTTCTGTTCACTGAGCTGCTTGGGACAGGAATGCAGGTACTAATACATGGGACACATACTTTCCTAATTAGCCTTGGGAATGGAAAAATGCACTAATTATTTCCCAAATCTCATTCAATTGCTTATAATACTGTCTAGTTAAGAGTACATTTAATGCATGGTCAAAGACCATAAATACACGTATACAGCAGGTGTCCTGTTTCATGATGTTGCCCTGTCAAAGTACTTGTTTTAGTAAATGGAAAAATACCAATGCTGTCTTTGTAATGGGGCTTTTTACAGTGAAAGAATTGTGAAATTACATGTAACATACCTATCCATCTCCATATGTAACATCAATTCTAAGGGTAGTTGCTTAGTACAAAGAATAGAGTCTTTGGTAAAAATCTCATTGACTTAACTCAGTGAGTCACCATGGAGCGTTCTTCAACTCATGGAAGCTCTGCTAAAGATGGACTAATCTGACTCCTGCTCGTCTTCAGGAACCCAGACCTTTCCTACAGGAATGCTAAGCCTTGCATCTTTGCATGTTCAGTTAGAAAGAAGTCTCAGTCATGATTTGTTGGCTACATGCAATAAATAACGCACAGAAACTCAGATTTAGAAGAGAGATACTAACATGGTCTTCAGATGTGACTGGCCCTGTGTTTGGGGAATGAGGCATCACTCATCCTCTCACTAAAAGGCTACAAGCAACAACTCTATGAAGATGCTTTTTTTTTTGTTATGAGTAAATGATGAGATGTATCTTAACATTAGATTCCTCTGACTACTGCCATGCACAACAAAAACTAGATTGATCCTTCCGAAGCAGAGCAGTAAAACTAGAGAAAGAAGATGGAGTTTCATTTGCTCTCTTGTCAGTAACAAGAATAAATCTCAGCTCTGCCAGTATAGAATGCTACAATTAAAACACACGTTATATGGATTGGCAAATTGCTATATACAATTTTCTCCGGTAATGTATGTCACAGACTTTGAAAATGCTTAGTTAAGAATAACCTTGGCTTAGAAAAAGGGAAGATTTGGGATAATAAAAAAGCAAATGCTTGTATAGGCTTTCCATTCTTCAAGCTCTGAAAAAACATTAGCTGCTTTAATTAGTCCTCAACACCTTTATTTTGTCATTTATCCTGAAAGTATTTGAGCTTATTCCCTTAAATTTTAATCCATCAATTAATTATTTTAAATAGAGGAAGTGTTTTGTTGCAAAGCAAGGGATTCTGTTTTGCACTCTCTGTGCAACCAAGCAGCATTAAACAATGTTTTTGTTTCAGTTCCACTGTTTATTTGATTTGATTTCATAAATTCTTTGGAAAGGAGTAAATGGACTTAAAAGCTATTGAGTATTTTGAAGTCTGAAGAATATTTCCCAGCTGACAAAGCCAACTCTCTTAGCAAATGTGGTTTGGAGAAGCCCCATAACCCCTGTGGAAGAGTTACATTAGCTGTGAATTTGGCCTTTGCTATTTCCAGCACCATTTCTGCTATGAGCTTCATGTGAACATGGACATTTGCCTGTGGAAAGCCACAGCTTTGGGGAAGCTAAAACAAAGTTGCAGGCTCTCGGCCTTCCATTTGTAGACAACGCACACCAGCTTTCCTCCTAAAATGTGATTATTACATTTACAATACAAATCAGAGCTGAAACTTCAACAAAGCTGGAGTATAAGCTGTTCAGTGTTACCTCCAGCAGAGAGCAAAATAAACACATTCCCGCAGCATGCTTTTTCATGGCCAGATTCAAATTTCACATCAAACAAATCCAGCAAGTGACAGGTCACAACACATGCCTTTAAAATACCAGGGAAAGCAAAGCTTCTTCAGCAGCAACCAGATAAACAAAACAGAACCAAACCCCCAAAACTCTTAACAGCCTCAGTGATCAGCATATTCAAGCCAGCTGTCAGTTCAGTAACTAGCCCGCATTCAGCAATTGTTGTCATTTCGGTCATTCTTTGTGTTTGACTAGGCGCTGTCTTGCTGTCTAGCTCTTAAGCTGCGTCTTGAAAATACTGTAACTTCAAGTCTCTTGGAAAAAAAACAAAAACCAAAAAACCCCCACAACATGCAACTGCATTTCAATTCTGGCTTGCCAAGAAATAGGATCATTATGGAAGAACACAATCAAAAACAAGTATACTGACGTCCTTGCTTTACCAAAGGCTCAACCGATTGAAAACGTTATTCTAGGACTCCACATTACCACGAAGCAGCTGGCCCATACTAGGTGATATATGCTCTTAGCTTTAGACAAATGAGAGGTGATCCAGGTTAGTTTAATCCTCACAAAATTCAGTCTGTTATAAGTAACTCAGCCTTCAGAAAGTTCCCTGACCAGCGGGAAAGTTTTCTCACCATCTGTCCTTACAATTACAAATCGACAGGCTCGCAGCACTTGCCATGATTTTGGCAATGCTTGACTTTGCCCCTTTTAATAAGCTGGCCTCCAAAGCAAAGCTTTTCCCATTCAGTGTGGCATCTTATAAAGGCCCAAAGAGCCTTTTACCTGTTCAGGAGTCAAACTCAGCATTTTAGGTTTTTACCCATGGGACTGTGGAACAAGCATGTGGAGCGCTCAGTAGGATTTCAAGCTATGGGAGTTAACCGCAAGCGAGAGGAATCAGTCAGTGTCAGAAAGGTTTGACCTTAAAGGGAGTGAAGGGTTATTACTGCTACTTTATTATAATTATTTTAATAATTATAATTTCAGGCTATAAAATTATGGGCTACATGATCACTATTGGTCCCATAAGGCTTTTTGACCAGTTACAAGAGCCAAACTAAGACATAAATACTGTAGGCTTAATATCCTGTGGCTACATGGGATTATCAGAGTCTCAGCTTTTATTTAAAAGGCATCTTGTTTCATTTAAAAGCCTCTAGGCCACACGGTGAGATCGGACGTGGAGGGGGAAGCCCAAGGATACTACCAGTGGTACCTGAGTCTGGCTTGCCTGTCTGGATCTGCTGGCAGGACAGTGCCACTGACTCGTGTGAAGTGCCTCGGGTATCCCGCTGGCACGTGAGCCCGCAGCACCACGCCACACCTCTCCGAGGCCAAGGAGAAGAGGTAGGAGGCTTGGCTCACCGCTCAGCCCCCGAACCTGCCCCAGGCCATTCATGGCGCCCCGCCATAAATCCCGGCGCAAGCAGCCCCCGGTGCTGCTCCCGTGTCCCTGCAAACCACGGCTCCCAGGGTTTGTCAGGGAGGCAGGACCGTGCCTCTAGCGGGGAGGAGGTGCGTGCAGGAAGGTTTTGTTTTAGGCCCTGGGTCTCGCTCTCTGACAAAGCCCTGCTGCACGTGGTCATGGGGCCTGCACTGTTAGGAGCCAGAAAATGCTAAGTTACTTCCATTTGATGTTTATCCTACTCAGATTAGTTAAGCAAAGGCGAATAAACCCCTCTACTAACATAGTGTCTGTAGACCATGATAGTCTCCTTGCCCCCAACCCTGTCTTCTCTGTTTTGCTGTTTCAGAGTGTTACAGAATGTGTCAGAGATCCAGACAAACCCATGCAGATCCGTTTTACAAACCACCAAACAATCACTTTCAAAGCAGGAGGCACCTTCCTTACAACAGGTAAAATTACGACATGAGGAGTGTTCATCTAGACCAGCTGCCTGATTGCCTGAACATACCTAAGAATTTCATGATGCTGAAGAAAACACGCTGCACCAGAGAGCCTCACAAGAACACATCCAAAATTTGTGACCATCGCTAGTATTTTCATCACATTTAGTCACATATACATATTCCTTCTGAAGCTGCACCAAACCGTAGCCTATTAATGAACACAGAGTATATGATATTGGTAGATAGATCATTAAAGGAAATGTTTCCCCAAAGAAGAAGTAAACCGATCACCTGTACAGTAGGTCACAGAATGATTATGAAGGACTATTATCCTTATACTATTGTGCAAAGGACAATAACACAGGTACATACTTTTTCTCAGACCTTACTGGCTAACAGAACCAAGAAAAAAAAGATTATTCTTGACTTATTTTAGGAATACTTCAGCTAGAGATTGAAGGAAAGTAGCAGCATACAGAAGAGGTTTAAGCACCAGTATCTTTTTCTTTTCTGGTCAACAAAACTTTCTTACCCTTTTTCCTCAAGATCCTGTTCAAGGTCCTCTTAGAGATCCAATCCCAAAATTTTAAGCGTGGCTGTAGCTGCTGACTCCTTACAGAAGCATGTGTCAAAACTTATGAATAGGTCTCCCCTGAGAAGTAAGTTAAAAATATTTCTTGCATTTAAACTTTAGCGACAAATGTCTATTTTACTTTGCAGAATGAAAAGAAGAAGACATTAATGTGCTTAATACAGCACAACTTCAGCATACAAAGAAAGAAAGAAACAAGAAAACAATGCAATGCTGGACCAGAAAGAAGTTTACTCTGCTAGCAGGCTAAGGCCCATCGAAAGCAAGCCCTGGGAGGAGGAGGGAAGGCTGCAAAGACCTCTGGGAGACGGGAGGGCTATAAAAGCTGAAGCAGCAGAGGACTTGGTCATTTCAGTGCTTGCTCTCTGGAGGGGAAGAATAGCACTTATTGCTGGAAGAAGTGCAAGGTAAAATGCTTCATGTTTATGTGGCTTTAATTGATTTTTGATTTAATTAATAATTGATTTTAATTGATTTTTTTTTTTCCTGCTGTGTAAGAAATATTAAGCCAGAAAATAGGGTCTAAGTCTTCTAAGGTACATAGCAACATTTCTTCTTTTGTGTGGAACCTCCCATCCTATAACAAGAGTCAGTGCTTACATACTAGTAGCAATTCAGGTGTATATTTGTTCAACCAGTGCATTTCCTTGTAGACTGAGCTAAGGGTTCCTTACGGTTTCCTTCATTCTGTTCTGGGTTCCAGGATGTTGTCCCCTAGAAACCTTCTCCTCCCAGTTTTGTTGGGGCTGGCCATATGCTGGTTCATAACATTGCAGGATGCTTATTGTAAGGAAACAGTCATGAGTTTCTGTCATCTTCAGACTTCAGTCTCTGCTCCCTGCTGTTATGCTGTAGTACAGTACTAAAGAAAGAAGTGTTTAATTAAAGACCGAGTAGTAAAACATTTAACAATTTGAGGGATGAGTTGTCATGTGGAACATCTTGACCATGGATTCTGGCTGGTCATTAATAGCAGGGGAGAATGCTTTGCTCAAGGTCATAGAGGATACTCTTGCTGCAGTTCCTTAAAATGACTGAGAATAAATAGGTATGTGGCTGTCTGTGCAGATTATGTACTTGCAATTAGCTTTCAGGGTATCTTAGCCATTTTTCTTTTCTCCCATTCAGTGGAGTAATCCCTCTATTTCACAGAAGTGTTATGGTGCTAAATTAATTAATCTTATTAATATGAGTTTATAGCACTGCTTCAGATACTACAGAAAGGTTATTGATTAACCACTTCTATTGTTTCAGTAAGTCTTTCAGCACATTCAGCTTTTAAGTTACCTTTTTTAATATTATAACACACTTATTTTCATCTGATGTGTTTTTTTTCTTCTCTGCTGCTGAAAACCTTCAAAACCCTGTGCATGTGGGGAAAATACTCAAAAACAAAATACTGAACCTCATATCTATGAGGGAGTATGATGTTCTTTCATAACCGGCCACAAAGCTATATTCTAGCTATCTGTGCAAAGGCAGATCTGAGCTGAAGGCAGCTCAGCAGAGAGCAGGGCCTAAAGAAGCTGCTTGTGTGACAGGGACACATCCAAGCAGAACTGGTGTAGATCGTCCTCATGGCTCGCCTGAGATGCTGCTTAAGGAACTACTCCAGTGCTTTCCCTTGGCTGGAGATGGAAGGGTGTCTGCATCAGATGAAGGACTAGGAGTGTGTGTATGCGTGAGGTTAGCAAGCATCCTTGTCACCTAAGGCAAAGGCAGGTGAATCTGCTAGCAGTGATGACTGCACATCTAAGAACAAGCCCCAGCTTCTCCTGAGGTTATATACTACCTACTGTGCAGCCCCATTTAACAGCTATTTTCCCTTTTTCTCCTTCCCAGTCCAAAAGGCAGTGAAGTACATGCAGTATTTTAAAGGGCCCAGTCTGCAAAATAAGATGCCACTGGCACAGGGCAAGAAGAAGAGACACTGCTCTCCAAACTTTAAATCCTCGGGGACTAATTTTAGGTAAAGGTGTGGGGTTTTTTTTGATAACCAGCTCAGTACTGATTGATAGACTCAAATTGCCTACTTTATTGGACAGCAGAAGAATTCTGCCTAAGGACTGGATGCCTAGTTAAAACCTGGGACTATACCCTTACATAAATAAAGTACAGTTCCCAGGTAGCTGAACCTGGGTGCTTCCCAAAAGGCATTTATGCTGGATTGAGTAATGGGCTGTGATGGCAACCTGATATCAGTGTATCTGGGAGGAGTACCTTACCTCTTCTATCTTTCACAAGAAACAGTGAGGGCTCACATGTATCTGACGGCCCTGATTGCAGCTAGTTAATGTTCCACCTGAACCTCTGCAGGAGCTCTGTTACAAACAGCTCTACTTCACCTGCACAAAATACTGAGTTAAGTTTTCCTTCTACTCTGATGTGAGTATACCTACAGCCATCTTTAATCATGCCTAATGCCCACACTTACATACCTTAAGAAAAACTTAAGCTACAAAAGGGTGGAGTATGAACAAGGAGGGTGGTGGTGGGAAAACTATTTCAGTTTTAAAGCCAGCTGTAGACAGGAACTAAAATATCTTTTTATTCTTATATATAAAAATATAATATTGCACTAACAACATTGTATGTATTTAAAATATATAATGTATATTTACACACATCTGTAGAAATATGTAAATATATACATATAAACAATTTATTCTAAGGGTGTGGAGCCAGAAAACCAAAGAAAAGCAGCTCTGATGGACAGTTTCAGCTTGTTTGAACAGTCCTCAGCTGCTCTGGACATAAGTGAGAAGTTCCTACTGCAGGGATGGTGCCAGGCCCTATGCTGTCTATCTGGGGCTGAGAATTGAACTGGTGTGAGGTGGCAGAAGCCAGCAGGTTTGAAGTCTCATTTTTAAGTGAGAAACTGCACTGTGAAAGCAAAAAACACTGATCTACTAGCCAGGAAAGAACTCATCAGAGACACATAAATACTACATCACACACTTTAATGTGTGTAAACCACTCAACAAAGTAAATTATGCTATACTGGCAAAGTGGTAAAAAGCCTTAAGAAAATGGAAAAAGCTTATAATAATGAAACATTATTCCCAGTGCAATGCAAGAAATGTGTATCACACTAAGTGATAGTGCTTTGTCAGCCTTGTGTGTGAAAAGAATAAGCAAAGTGAATAAGAACAGTAAATAAAGAGGGCAGACAGAAGAGGTAGCAGGGCACAATGGTACTTACCTTGGTTCTCTACAGTTGGCGACAGGCTGAAGGCTGTACTTTAAGTAAGACAGCTCTCCCTACTGGCACTGCTCACATCAGAGTCATTTTGAATATACTACTGTACAGCTCTGGAACTGGAAACTGATTAATTCCCACCAAGGGAAAGGGCTCCCCAACCTGCAGTGCAGTGTAGGTGACTCTGGGGATCATGGTACAGAAAGAGTTAAGAATCTAATATGTTACTTCAGGGATTAGTTAAAGCTATATGATGCAAGGCACTCTAAATCTCTGACAGCATCTTGTTCATACCATATATTCTTATGTGATATAGCCTCACCCAGAACGATGACCAGCACTTGCTGTAGACTGAGGACAGATTTCATCAGATACTGTGTTTACATATATTGAGCAAAACCAGTCTGTTGTTCCCAAGAGAGCTGGTGCATGGGTTTGACACTTGTGCTCAAAGGGGCTTCCATCTTGCAGTCTCTGCATCTATGGGCACAATCACATCATGGATCTGACCTCCTTTAAAAAGATTAATCATTTGCAGGGAGCAATGCAAGAACACTGTGGTTTCTCACAAATGGACAAGGGATGAACCCCTCTGCAGTCCCTCCTCCCCCATCAAATTCTGAGCCAATTTAGCCAGCAGCTAAATGACAAGCTCTCGAATTGATTCAAGATGGAACACCAGCCCTTTCAGATGGTTTGAGTAACCTGGCTCTGAGCTTTGTTCACTGATTTGAAATCTAGTGTTAGAGTGGTATGTAAGCATGAGCATTCTCCAGATCTTTCATGATCAGGTGAATGTGTGTTAACAAGACTGGATTGCCTTTATACCCTTAACTCCTCTGTGCAGCACAGAGAGCAACCCTACCTATTGCAACCGATGAATAAACAAAGCCTTTGGCAAATAAACTGTTCTAGAGACCAGGAAATAATTTGGAACACCTCAAGAAAAGGTCCACATGGTCTGCAATGAAGACACTGGATTATGTACTRTTGTATTTACTTTTGCAGTGAAACTGTACCTGCTGTGAATTTGGCCCAGCATGTTTCTAAGCTGAGGAAAACCAATGTCCAATTGCTTGTCCTTTCCCAGAAGGAGATGTGCACCAGCACTAGGGCAAGCTGGTGTTTGAGGGAGCTGTGTTTCCTTAACAGTATGTGTTCAGGAATGAGAAGGTGGCAAAGTCCTTATATTGTGTCATACACACCACATTAAATTTCACTCCATGAGAGAGGTAGAGCTGTGATGAAGGATCTCTGCTAAGGAAGATGGGTGGGTGAAATGGCTTGTAAATGCAGTAGAAGTCTTGAGGAAAAGTCACATTGCTTGAGGAGATCATCTTTGTCAGTCTCATGGGCTATAATCTTCAGGAACGGATAAATTCTTGTCTTTTTAATCAAATACAAGGGAGAGAAACAGCAGTCTTAAGTATTTTCCCATTGAAATGGGAGTGTTCTTAGTGAGGGTCATCAGGAACAACCACAGCAGATCATAGCAAAGGCCTGGTCAGCCCCAAATCCTGCCTCTTACAGTGGCCAACAGCAGATGCTTTGGGGAACATAAAAAGATGAATGTGAAATGGTATTTGTAAGATACTCACCCAGATTTTGGTGCCCTGGGCTTAAGTCCCTTAACCAAGGGTGATGATCTTGTATTTACTTGACTTTTCCTCCTTGAAGGTTTTGGAAGCTGTGTGAAGTTCCAGTCATGGTGTTCTCTAGCAAGAGAAGCTCAACTAGCATTGGTAGAGAGAGGCACTTTTGGTTTTGAATCTGCCACATGCTAGTTTCATTTAATGCCATCCAACTCTTACAGTATGAGAGAGCAGCACCCAGTTATTCCCTGATCACCTTTCCACCTTTCATGAGTTTGCAGGCTTCTCCTGTTTTTCTTTACTCCCCCAAGCTGAACACAGCCCTCAGTCTAATAGAGACAACTGACTTCTAGCAGGCAAAAAGCTCTAACTGTTCCTGAGGAGCCTTGTAGCTTCCTGGAGTGTGACACTCCCCATAAATGTGCAGACAACTTGGCACAAAAATAGCAATTGTGCCAGTCTGCCCTCCCTACACCCAATTACAGCCTGTGTCAGAGAATGAGGATGCTCATGAAATGTCAAGGGCCCACATCAAATGATTTTGACTTGATTAGTGCTTCACTCAAATGCTGTCAAATCAGAAGATGACAGTGTATCTGACTGCTGAAGGGACAGGGGAAAAATGTGGTGGCTGCATTTTACTCCCCAGGTATTGCAATTAAGACCAAAAGAGAATTCAGAGTGAAAAGATCTGTCTTACACCGATGGATCCCTGAAAGAAAATAGCAGCAGATGAAGCAGTGAGAGGGAGCAAATTAGCTGAACCTGTGGCTTACACCTGACAGTCCATTCAAGAATGATTATGATTAGCTGTGCACCTGAAGTAAAGAGATTAGGGGCAGGTATTGATCAGTTGCATGATCCTGGCAAAACCGTTTCTCTCTGTGCTTCAACTCTTCTGTGAAACAAAGATAATCCTGAGCCAGTATGGTACAGCTCTTGGATAGACATCCAAAAGATGAAAAATGTGACAGAACAGTTATGGACACTTGTGGACAGTGGACAGAGGGCTGGATTGTGCAAGATGGCTTAGTGAATGGGCACTAGTCTCAATAAGTGCAGCTGGTGCAGTAAAGTCACACTCAGGTGCTCCATGTTGTCCTCCAAAAAGCACAGGTGAGTGATCTTGTATGCCTAGTGCCGCCTGGGTTAATTATTAGCATTTACTATTGTAAGAACTGCTGTAAACAGTAGAGCATCATGAGATCTAGCTAGTCCCATGGAGGAAGGCGTTTCCCAAAAATGGCAGGGAAAGACCCATTTTGAATAACTCCATGCAAAGGAGCATGTGGATAGGTGGGAAAAGCCACCCTGCCTTGAATTCTTCCTCACAAATCCTTATGGAGTGAAAAACAACAGCAGTGCTAGGTCTGACCAAGAACCCACCTGTCCCATTACCCTGCCACTGGCAGTAGCCAAAACCTGGTGACTAAAGACACACACAACAGGGTGAACAGTTAGCAGTGCCTCTTTTGAAAACTCCCAGCCTTCAGCTATCTCTTTGACTTAGGAAATTGCTCAGTYGAGCACAGTTTCTATGTATTTATTAACTCCCTATAAACTTCTTATCCATGAACCTTTCCAGACTTCCTGTGAACTTGTGCAAAATCTTGGTGGCCCCAGGTTCACATGGTGAGGAGTTCTGCAGCCTGACTTCTGTCTGATGTCTGTGTACTGATATGTTTATCCAAGTTCAAGAAAAAGCCAAGTTTTTGAAGCCTGAGGCTAATATGTAGTTCTAACTTGGAAGCTGCCTCCCTGGCCCAAGTCTAACCCTGTGTTAATGGGCTGGGAGGCAGAGGAATCTCACCTTCTTAGGATTTGCTCCTAGGCAAAGGAAAAGCCATGGAGCTAGAAAAGAACATCAATGTCATCAAATGCTGCCCCTGTAGCCGCAGCTAATCATGCAGTGAGTGCCTGCCTCCTCCAGGTGCCTGGTGCATCTGCTCAGCGTACTGCTGCTTACTGCAGGCCACTGCAGCCTTCCTGGAGTCCTACACCAAGCTCAGGTAAAGACCAGCAGCAGCTATTGCAGTGTATGGCAGAGAGGTATAAGCAAAGATTGAAGGTGAATCACTTTATGGCATCCAACAAACTTGTAGCAGCCCTGCCCCAGCAGCCCTGTCCCTTTGGTTTGCTATCAAGAGAGCAATCAGTCCTACTAACAGTTTGGAAAAGAGTCTGCCCAGCAACCCCTGTACTGACCTTCAGTCCCCTCCTAACCTTGAGGCATAGCTGAGAGACCTAAGAAGAAAGGAAGGCAAGTCTTTAATTATCCAATTAGCTTTTGATGCCTTCATTTTCATTTCTTACTCCTCTTATTTTCTTAACAAATTAGTTTCCAGCAAACAAAACTTGCTGTGATTAAAGCAAGCAAACAAAAAACCTTGAGCAAATAAAGACAGCGTTAAGCACAGGCATCAGTCTCTACAGCTCATTACCACTGCTATTCATTTTCTATCATTAGTAACCTGAGAAAGAAAAGGAGATGCAGCTGTGGGAAGTGCAGTCCTCCACTGATCACACTGGCCTGCTGCACAAAGCGCATCTCCCTGGCAGGCAGAAATTGCTTCAGCACAGTCTAACTTCACTGCGCTTGGCCAGCCAAAACGAAGGGGGACCAAAGCTGCGAGGACCTGCCTCAGCCACCTGATGGATGAGTCTGAGGGAGCTGGGGAAAGCTCTGGGTGCCGCTGGCAGTGTCTGGCAGCTGCAAAATGGAGGCAAATCTTGCTCTCCAAAGATGAACAGCAAAAGAAATTGTTTGACAGAGCACTGTATGAAGGCTTATGGACCAGAGGACTAGTGATGCTAGCTCACACCCTTGCAAGACAACCCAGCTCTTCCCCCTCACTCTGCCTGGGGAGGATTTGCAGAGCTCTCTAGTCCCCAGGGTAGATTCCTTAAAAAATCCTTCTCTTTACACTGCCTGTGAGAAAAGGAGCTGTCATCTAACAGACTTTTATGACATGATGAGATCTGTTAATTATCTTAAAAACTAACTCCAGGCACTCTAAAATTGAACATGTAGATAATAATCAGCACAGGGATCAACACTACTTTGCAAGCAGGCCGTAAGCCTAATTGAAGACCCAGGAGAGAAATCTAAGGAACAATCTTTGTAACACATGTAGCACAACTGAATGGCTATACTAGTGACAGTGAGGGTATCACAACTGAACGTCCCATCAGAACAGCTAGCTTATGTCTAAGATGCAGATTTAATCACATACCTTTGAACCACTGATAGAAATTTTTTAACCTATGAGGATAATGTGACCACTCAGCAGTAATACCTGGAATGCCATGTAATTCTTATTCTATAGCCATAACTTAAAGAAAAAAAAAAAAACCCACAGGGAATAAAGAATACCCCCTTTTTAATGTTACAGGCAAGAACATTTCTTAAGAAATTTCTTCTTGTGAAGTGTCAGTTGGTCGCTTAGCTAAAACTTCAGAAGGGGAATGCATGGGGGAAGGGAGGGAGGAAACAATTCTCCAGCGTGGCTACTCTGACCAGTGGGGAAGACAGCAATGGGCCCAGATCGCTGATTTTATCTAATGGTGAGGGCTGCTTTTTTAAAGCTGTAAAATAAAGTGTTCCCTGATATCTACAGGGAACCTTCCCCCTCCCTCCCCATTTTGCATTTTTAAATGATACCTGAAATGCTGCCATCCATCCTGTCATGCAGATGGTGGTCACTTGCATGTTCTGCAGCTAGGTCTCTGACTTCCTGGGTGCTTTTTGAAAGCTGTTGTTTTTTTTCCCCACCTTGAAATCCCTAAACAGGCTCATTGCTGTCTGTCACAGAGGTTCTTTCTTTCACTTTGTGCTGTCCCAGCAAAGGAGACTGGTATGAGATCCTTCATATGTCAGGCAAGGTCCTTGCTGCTCTGGAATACCCTTCAACATGGGACAAAACTAGATATACTGCCTTCAGCAGGTGGTACTGGACTCCTCTGCAGGCGGAAGCGTAGATTCTGGGGGTGTCGATGCTGTTTGGGAAAGGATGGGAGATGAATCAGCAACACAATATCACGTTTGCGCTGTACCCAGTGGGTGAGGGCAGGCAGGACCTGCACCTGGGCACATCTGCTGCTCCAAGGCACCTGCTGCAGAACTGCACGGGGGGTGTTCTATCTATACGGCCTTCTTACAAATGAAACAGTAAAGCTGAACAATTATAAAGGAACTGTAACATTTCTGTTCTTCCATGCTAACCTCTCTCTCTGAATCACAGCTTAATCGTCTCAGTTTGACTTCCTCCGGAGTTGAGATACATTAGCGTAAACATTCTTGCATCTTCTGATGTTCAAATTTTCTTCTTAGCCTCCTGCAGCCTTGATCCAAAAGCTTTTCAGACTTCTACCAGAAATTAAGATTTCTACGTAAGCAGCAGTGAGGGATTTAGTTTGCATATATAAATATACAATAGTATCGCTATTGTGCCTCCTAGCACAAAGTGATCCTGTGACATGAGTTATATGCTCTTAGCTGAAAGCAAAGGCATAGGTTAGATGACAATGAATTATCCTATCGTAGCACCTGCAGGATGGAGATTACTGCTGCTAATGGATGGTCTTATCCTGCATGTGGTACACGCAACAAACTTCTATTAGCAGATCTGGAACACAGGCAAGCGATAACGCTTCAATTCATTAGCTGGCACCTCAAAGCCCAAAGGCAGTGGTGGTGGTGGCAGCAGTGGCAGGGGGTCTCATCCCTTTTAACAGGAATTTTGCCTTCAGGACAAATGGACTCATGCAAATGCTGCTAAATCATTTTAATGGACAAAAATCTAAGAGGATTGAGGTGTGGCAGGCAGTCACCTTAAGCATACACTTCACTGAATGGTACCTACCTTAGACTCTGACAGAAAGGAAATAAATGCTGGCCTATCCAGTAACAGAAATATGAGGACTGATCTAGAAAAGGAGAGAGAATAAGGACAAAAGCTGTGGTTTATCTGACAAAGTCTGCAAATCACTTCTGGTCCGTTAAAAATTACAGCCCAATAAAAACCTGAAATATATTATCAACCTTGAGCTTAAGCACCAAAATAAATCTAACTTAGTATATTATATCTTTACCTCTACCTTTGTTATAGGAGAAGGAAGATTTGGCCCTCTGAGTGGGATTTCCAAGATGCCTTCTGCTGGTTTCCCAGGGCCTGTTACTGAAACATGGAAAAAACCCTCATTTTATAAGTCAAACATTTCTAGGAATAATAGTTCTGTGCTTGAGAGATATCTGTGGGTAAGTTGCTGAAGAATCAAGGTGATAAAGTGCAGTGCTCTCCTTCTCTTACCTTCTCTGGTACAATCATGTTTTCAGTGCTCAGAAGGGATGTCCAGATTACTCTCTTCTATTAGGTAACCCTTTTTAATGTATACATGTATTTAATACTGTCTAGCTTTACTTTACGTACCTTTAGGCATGATGTGACTAAAAGACTGACTACGAGACCATGATGAGTAGGCCTCCAGTGAATGCAATTAGTGAGTTGTGGCTGAAGTCAGGGTGATCCTCTGTCTTGCTCACAAACACTTCTATTTCTGCTACCACTGAGAAAGCAGCAGAATTGCTAGTGATTTCAGTGGCTTTGGCCTGCTATTTGTGAGTGGGGAGAAAAAAAAGTTGTGGGATGCAGTTTTTCTGAGATGGACTTGCTCTCAGAAGTACTTCTGTCTTAAAGAACAACTAGGAAAATCCTGTTTTTAAGAAATAAGCTGGGTGAGACTCCCCAGAAAAAGAAAATAAAGGACAAGCAAGTTTCTCTAAATGGTCATAATATTTAAAGATTTCCCCAAAGAGTAAAACTTCTGTTTTGCTCCTTGTACACTGCTGTTTTTATCACAATCAGATGGAGAGACATTTTTTGTCTCCACTTTTTGCACTGAGCCCATTACTTCACTTCTAATTGCAAATTCAATGGAATAAAATCTTGCTTCCAAAAATAAATCAGTGAGATACGTAACATGCTCATAAATTAGCACTTTAGAAAAAAGTACATTGTGTGCTGAACACGCTCACTTTCGATGTCCTTGGCATTGCCTAAGAGCTGTAAAAAAAGAAAAAATCACAAACAAGGCATTCTTTCCACTACATCTTCCACTAACTTTCTAGCTTTGTCAATTTAACAACCTACATTCAGGGATGTAGTTGTTGCAAATCCACTAATAGGTAAATAGGAATTCTGTATAATGGTTGACACAACTATGGCAGTGGGAAAGCAAGAAAAACACTATCTGCAGAAAGTTTAGAGCATACTGAAAAACTAGCAGAATTCATGCTGTTTACTTGCATTTTTCCTCCCCATGTCTGTCATGATTAATTAGTTTCATGTCCCGTGGGTAATATCATGGTAATTAAATATTAGAAACCATGGGGAAAAGTGACAAGATTTTTTTCTATGCAGTTCAATGGTAAGTGACAAGTGCCCACCTTTTCCCATCCCAATCATATACAAACACTATAGAATTTTCTTGTGATGTTCCCAAGCACAAATCCTAATAAGCCATGCATTTGAGTTCAGTAAATTCAATGGATGATACCATAAACTGCTGAGAAACAGCACTAGAAAGGGAGGTTACTAATGCAGAATGTAGGGAGCTTCTTCAAAGAACTGGGAGACACTTTGTAACTAAACAGTTTTATTGACTTTTTTTTTCCCAAAATAAAAAACACAAAATAACCACCAAGATTAAAGGCCATAGACAGCATTAACCAAATGAACCAGCCACTTGGTTATAGTAGCTGATAACTAGTACAACTGGATATTATTGCATATACCTCAGTTTCATTTATATATCCTTTACAGTTTGGCAAGATTACAATCATACAGTAGCTTTGGTTGTGTAAAACCTAGTAGCAATACTTATTTAAAATGTGACTGTTAAACGTTTTATGACAACAGATATTAATTCCATCTTAGTCTTGACATGCCTTCTCTCATTCTTTCTTCCCCTCCACAATTTGCATTATCACTGACCCAGAATTAAGGAGACTGTATTTGCAACCATTGTTTATAGCCCTTCTTTATCACCATGTGGTGATGAGTCTTATAGAGGAAGGAATCTTCCACTAGCTTTCCTTACAGAAAGCTGTAGAGCAGCATTTCTCTTCCCATGCTGGGCAACTTCTACCACCCTGTGGTAGCACCTGCCAAGAATTAGCTCTGTTCAGAACTCAAATATGTAGAGGTTTATATGGCTTTCAGCCTTACAGGGACCTGTGCCTGACCTACAGTACTGGGGTTTGACTGTACTGCCTTGCCTTTGAATACAGGAGAGAAAGCAAACACAAACAAACTGCTGTTCACATTGGTGTGCTGAGCTGCCAGCACAAAACAGTATTAACAAACCTAATACACAACACTACCTTTTGTTAAAGAATTGTGCCTGAGACACTGTACAGGATTGCATGTGTATGTTCTACAGTATATTTATTTCCTTTTTGGTCTTTTAAAAACTCTCTCATCCTTATGTATTCTATTGTAACACTGCAACATTAGAGCAATGGTTGATAAAAAGTCATAAACACACACAATACTGGAAAACACTGGAGGCTTTTTTTTCTTGCACCACTTATGCAGAACTCTTCCTTTACCCCCCACAGTTCGCCCCAGCTGGGAATATCTTCCAGAGCGAATACACAATCCGCTTAAACATAATCTAACATTTTGAATTCTATCTGGGAGAAGCTACAAAACAATTTGGATCAAACTGAAGGGATCTGGTATGTGAAGATCCTTCTCCATTTACAAAAAGCTACAACACTAAATAGCTCCTACCTGATATTGCAGCCCTTTCATTTGCTTCCACTGAAGCACAAAGGAATTCTGCATGAGGAACGGCTGCATGGTTAAGATCCCAACAGAACAAGGTAACTGCCATGCAGTAATTCAAATACAGGCAGTGTAACTGCTTTTTATATTCAGGTCCATACCTGTATAAGGATATAAATTAATAAGCCCTTCTAAATGATTTTAGAATTATCCTCTTTAATCTAGACATTTAAGACCTCTGAATACTTAGAATCACTAGATTTCACATGGCCCGCATAGTCGTAATTATTTGCACTTAGATGGCAAATATTAGAAATACATTTGCCTGCAGTTGAACAGGTAATTATATTGCCTATTATCCAGGTGAACAAAGATCAAGCACTCTATATCTTGCAGTTATTGGATCTTATTATTACCCTTTACTTTAGAAAGGAGAAATAACCATCTAATTCTATTATGAGTTCACAGTACTTAGTTAAAAAAAAAAAAAACTTATACTAGGCAACTAGATTTTTTCCTAAGATGACTTTTTATGGGATATTCTAAAGGGTGGTCTCTTGTGACTGAGGATTCTCTATTTCATCGTACTCGCATAGGAAAAATAGTTAAAATCTAATTACAAAGCTGCTACATGGTTATTTTGTGGTCTGTAAAATAAAATGAAATCCAGAATTTTATTTAAACAAAATACACCAGACAGTATAAAAATATTTCCCAACTGGAGTTTGAAACATTAATGCTAGATTTTTTTTGTATAAAAAGAAATGTAATAATGGTAGACATTTATCTGCTTACTAGCCAAAAATATACACATATGACTTCAAGGAGCTGTTCCAGGCTCACTTTAAGCGAGCTTGTGCTTTTGACCATAGCAATAATAAATGCACACATGTGGAACTAAGTGCCTGAAAACCTGAACTACATCTTATTTCTAACAATAAGACTAATTTCTGAGGCTGGCTACAGATTTCCACCTGTTTGCTTTGCTCAGGCAACTACAGCAGAGGAATTCCAGAAGCACCACTTCCGCTTCGAATGGTGTTTATTCAGTGCAATGTCTTCCTTTTCTCTTTCTTTTTTAACTCGCTGGTAGTGATCTTCTTCCTTTAAGTACCACACAGGTGGCCAGCGATGCCTCTCGAAGTATTCTTGATTATCTGATTAAAAAGAAACAAGCAAAAGCCCCCAAACAAACCAGTAAGATACACAAATCCCAGAACTATCTTGATTGTCTACAGAAAGCTATGCAAGATCTTTCTCCACCACAGCTAATCATTTATCCTGTCCCTGGCTCAGTTCGCTTCTCGGGGATTCCTCCGGTTTCCTGCTCCACCTTACTCAAGCAGCGGAAAGACTTTGAAAGCAGCAGTATCCAAGAAGCCTCAGGCCACCACAGAAGGATACAAAAAGCAAGCCCTTGACAGAGTGTGTTTTTCAGTACAGAGCCTGAAAACAGCTCTGTTGCTTTTATCATCACTGAAACAGGTAGAGAACATAATGCTTGCCCAGGAATCAGGCTAATGACTTGGGCTTTTCTTTACAGATTGGAAGAATGCTACACAGGACAGGAAGAGCAGAGGTTCAGTCACGCAGCAGCCTGAGCTCATCTTGGTGTTCGTGCTCAATGAACTGGCTGGGGAGAAAGAAGTGGAAATCTTACAAAAACTGGGGAGCAAAGTTGCCCATACCTGAAGATTTAGCTTTGATTTCCTTGCGGAATTTGGAGCAAACGCTGTTGTAATTGGTGCAGATGTAGTGCAAGCACCAAGCTGCCAGCTGGTTAGCATTGTGGAACTGCAAAGAAAAACAAGTAGCTTATTCCATTTCCTGAAGTTACCCATTTTGCAGCCCCAATTTAAAGCTAGAGCGGTCCCTAAGGGATTCTGTCTGGCAGTGTTCTCCCAAGCACACAGAGGAGCTTCTGAAGCTCAGAAGTGGCCTCTGGATGCCCTAGACCTTGTTAGTCTCCTTTTTGCACAAGTCTGTCAGCGCATCCAGTGGCCCAAAAGGCTCAAGAATAGGTGCCTAGTGTGCACAGCATCTGGCAAACTGCATTCAGTCCCACACAAGACCTGAACCTGAGGCGGGTGGGACCTGAATTTTCTGATATGTTTGTAGTGGTTATACACCCTCTCAGTTACTACAAACCCTACTCTGAAGTACCTCTCTGGAAGACTACGCTCACTGACAGAATTAAAGTATTGCTGAAAGCTCAATACAAGACCTTCTGCAAGTTTCTGATGGTCGTAAGGAAACACAGCTATAATGTAAGTCAGATTTGTAGAGCACGTGTATCTGTTTTGGCATTCTGATTGTCTGCTGTGATCTTCTCAGGTTATAAACATGTCATTCTGTAGTACGTACAGAACACAGAGGATATCCTAACAGAATTTGAACATGTTACTTCTGTCTCCAACCAAAGAAAAAACCCTTTATAAATTCAAAATTAAGTAAAACGAGCTGCCTTTTCTTGGAAGAGGTTCAGTCCTGCTTTTATAACAGCATTATAGGTATTGCACAGAGAGGCACTTGAAAGTAGCTGAAGGAAATCTTGCATGGTGGCCACTTGTGCTGTATTTCAGTGTTGCTTAAACTCTAGACTTCAAGACAAGCTGGAGCCAGCTTCTTCATTAGTGTGAAATCAAGAATAATTCAATTTATAAAATATTTTGTCTTGTACTGCTGTACTTGGGAGACTGCTGTAGCACTCCTTTTGGGGGGGGGAAAAAAAAAAAGAGAGATGTGCAGTTTAACTGTGAGCTCCCTCTTTTCATGGTTTCTGGGACTCCAGCAGATGTTTGAGACAATGTCTTTGATCATAAAGTAGTAGGATTTACACTCGCTCTAACTATCAGAGGACTGGCTCTAAGTCTAAGAATATCAAAAATTTTGCCCTTGCAATACAGGTCTAAGAATATCTACAAGAATTTAATGGAGAAGAACCCAAGAATCAGTTACCATTACAAAGCTGAAAAGGTTTCTTACATTATATTTCATTTTAAAACATAGCCATGAGAATTTAGAGCTTGGAAGAGCCACAATCAAGACAAATTAAAATACGTAGTTGAAAGACAACCCCTCTCCCCTAGCTTCTTTAGACAGAGGTTTTTATCTTTCACCTAATGTAGACAAGGTGAATCTCCTTTGCAAAAGAAGATAAAACAACTAGGTTTTATTGTCAGTCACTGTCAGAACAGAAGACTTCAAGCCACTTAGATGCAATGCTCAAAACCATTAAAGCACTGAAAAAAAAATGCAGATGGCCAGAATATCTTTAAAAAACAGTCCACACTGACCTGGGCCAATTCCAAATAGGATAATACTTCTCCATCTATTGCAATGCCGCTCATGGAGGCTTTTGTTAGCTCTTGTACTGCGTGCTGTTCTGTTAGAGGAGAAAACTAATCACTCGCATGGGAAATAGTCACATGTCAAGGTCAGACCATCTACCAGTAATATGCATTCAATGAACAAGGCACCAAAGAAGCTACGTTCTCCCTCCCTCTGGTGCAGATTCACCCAGATAGTCTGAGCAACTTCAGATTGGGGGAAAGCAGAGGAAGTCAAATTCTGGCCTTTATAGTTATGGTTCGAGATTCTCCATCACTGGCACAAACTGTCTTACTCCAATGGAGCTGGAACAGCTGAGATGAGGCTCTGCTCCCTTGCCTCATTCCGGACAATTTACACACAATTCCTATCTCTGTCTTAGAGAAAGCAAGCCTGCAATTAATAACCACTCACAGAAGGACAAAGTCTGGCAACCACCAGTCTCTTTCTGGCAGAATGGATGGCTGTAATATTCACTACAAATTACAGATATGGACCACTTGTCTCCTTTGGATAATACAAAATCAATAGACAAGTTTTTAGGCAACAGTGCACTTGCCACTGTGTTGGGGATTTATTAACGAGTATGCGTATGACACTGAAATAGAAAAGTTTGCTTCAGGCCCTTTCAGCTCAGTTGTTCCTAGGAATCCCTGATGAAGGCTCTGATCAGCTCCCCACAAAAGTCACTTCCTGCATGTTCAAGAGTTTCCTTAACCCCTTCCTAGAAGTATAAACATCTTAGGGGTTGGAGTGGTTGCTGGGAAAAGTTGCCAGCTGACTTGATCCTGCTGGGTCCACCTGTTGGCAGTAGCCTTTGGATTCAAAAATATTTCATCAAAAATAAATGAAGTGAAATATTCGTAATAGTAAATGTATGTTTATGCTGCAGCTACTGAAAAGAACAATCATATAAGGCTCCCAAAACATGGTTATAAAATCAGGCAATAAAAGACTTGGTCTGCCAGAACCAGTGAAGATAAGCTACATAGTCCTGATGCACTACTGAAGGAGAGCTAGGATTTGCTATGTGATTAAAATTTGCCTGAATTTTGTCCCATGATTATGTGCAACTTTGCTTTGTCTGTGTCTCTGTGTCAACTGTGTTTTGGCCTTGGCCATCTCCTCAAAACAATTTTTCTTCCTGAGATGAGGGTCGAATCCCCATGTATATACCAATTCTTGTCTGGGCAGTGAACAGAGATCCACACAACATTTCTACAAACAGAAAATCAGATCAGTTTTGAATTGGCTCAATTACTCTCTCTGAACAGAAATGTATAATGGATCACTTCATTCATTATATAATGGAAAGCCTGGGATCCATCCTGTTTTGAGGTAAATTAGTAACAGAATGGACATTACAAACCACAGACAATGCTAAAGAGAAGATGTATTCTTTCTGTTTTTAAAGCACAGAACACTTCAATGTGCTGAGCTGGTTTAGCCCAAGACTAAGAAAGGCAAGAGAAAAGCAAATACATTTTTTCAAGTGAAAATATCAACTTGTATTACAATTTGCCTTGCAGAAGGAAAACATTTATTTTCCTTGACATGTAAAAAACCCTATGCTCAAGACCATTAAGACATGTTTCAGCCATTGCAGAAGACATGCATTGGATAAGGCCACAAATCCTTACCTGCTAGTGCAACCAGGTGAGGAAGGCAAAACCTATTTGCCAATGCAATTAACTCAAGCGTGTCCAGTTCCTGACTGGAGGACAATTGTTTGGTATACAGGTAATCCAAAACTGCTTGCATGGAAGTCATGTTTATGTTGGGAAGAACTACCTGGAAAAGATATTAAAAAGAAAAAGTCTGTAGTAATTGAGCATTTCTCATATAGTGCTCATATTTCACTTCTGCCACTTTGCTGGACTTTCTCTTTTTCTCACCAAGTTATTTTAGAAATGAAGACATTTCTCAAAAAAAAAAAAAAAAAGAATTCCCATTCAAATTTTCAAATTCAAGAAGCTGCCAAGAGATAACTTCCAGAGTCAGATCCTTTGCTGAAACAGGCAACTCTACCAAGTTAATGTAAATGGACTTACACCCAGCAGTGAATCTGTTCAACACTTTCTAGCCTGCAAACGGACAGCTTTGTGGGACATGTAAAAGCCACTGAGCATTTCCCATGCCAAACCACCCTTGGTTTGAGTCCAGCCCTCAGTAGAAGTCTTGAGGAATGCAAGTTATCTGCTCCTGTTGAGGGATATTCTGGGGATTTTGAGAATAACAGAAACCAAAGGATAACTAAAAACCAGCTTCACTCTATTTAAAAATAAAAAAAATTGCCCAAGTCAACGATGGCTGGGATGGGACTGAGAACTGAAGAAATGACGCAAAGAAAATGTAAATCTCACACCTCACTTTTTCTGCCACACACATGTAATTACTATAACCACTGTGTAATGAAACTACCAAGACTTTGGGACAAAGGTTATCTTATTTCTCACCAGCACAAACCTAACTCCATTTCACTGCAGGGAAGGTAGAAGAAGAAGGAGGAGAATTAAAAAGCTCATTCTAACCTATCACCACAGCATCTCAGCTACCGTTTGCACAGGTGATCACACTCTCCTCCGAGGAACAGGGTAAAATTGGTTCTTGTGGCGCTCTAGCTTGCGGCAGGAAAGTTGGCTTCCAGTACCCAAGCTAGCTGTTCCCAGTACTCAGCGGTTCCTAACGTACACCCTTATAACTCAAGAGTTGCTGGCACTGAAGAATTGCGCTGTGGTATTTTGAAGAACTTGCAGTAAGGAAATTGGCACAGCAAAAACAAAACAAAACAAAAACAAAGAAAACCACTCACAAAATTATGAAGAGGAATTATATGAACATGCAAATTAATCTGACTGCCTGGGAGCAGTCAGCAGGTATCTCCAGCTAGAAGGGGGCTAATTGTCGTTCTCATGTAGTTGGTAGTTAGCTTGGGGAGGTTGTGAATTTTTCTTTCAGCTCTGCCTGGATAATTGCAATTCAAACCCAGATCTCATAGTGCTAAAGCACAAACCTCTAATGCATATCAGACACTGTGGGAAACAGCTCAGTTCTCCAAGTAAGAAGGGCTAGTTGTAAAATTAATTATTAATATATTTTTGTTAATGGAGGGAACTGTAAGTATTCAGTAAATAAGTTTACAAAATGTTGTGTCCCACATAAAGAAATAGTAGTAAGTAAAAAGTTGATGGTCAGTCCAAGGAAACACATTAAATTCATTTCTGCCTGAATTTTTAAACTTCTAAATTCATTACTGAATGTTTTAAACTCTAGAAAATGGCAGCTAGATATTTTAAATTGCAAAAATGAGCTAAGACTGTTAAGTTTATCATCAAAAAAAAGGCTGGCAGAAAATGAATGTATATTCTTCATTGCCAAATGTTGCTTACTACAATCAAACTATGTATTTTTAATGAACCACTTGCTGAACATGCCTCTGGGGAAGGAATTATGTTTACAGCTGTATTAGAAAAAACAGGAAAAATTTAAGTAGAAAACAATCTTCCAGAATATTAAATACAAAAAACTGAGCTCTTCATATGAGTAAGACCCATTACTACCAAAAGGAACAAGAAAATCAAAGCAAAAAAGCAAACTCTGGATATGGGTAAGATATAGGAAAAAAATACTAACAGCAGAATGTTTAGAATTTGAAAAAGAGATTCTGAAGACACCTGAAAATACAAAGCTTCTGCTGCAAACTCTTAACTCAAAGCACTGAGATCTTTACACTGTGCCTTATACCTGCCTTACGCAAGGGGACAAACTGATGCACTTGAGAATCTGTGCTTGGTTTTCTACTCGTGTACTGGAAAGCCAGCTCCATTTTCTAGTCTAACACTCCATGTTCTTTAGCTTTTTTTTCCCCCCCCTGTAATACTTTCATCCACTCCCCCTGCCCCAAACATTCTCATTGTAATGGTTCTGATTGTACAGTATATATTCACACAACTTTAAACTTATTTTAAAGAAATTCACAACCTCAGTTTTTCAGTTATTTAATTTTTTGAAGGATTTCAGTTTTTAAAACCCTGCTCTGTCATTGGAAGCAAGACCTCTCATGCCTTGCAGAAAATACACTATCCTCCTAGGCATCCTAAATTTAGTGCCCTAAGAAGAAAAGTATCCCAGGTCTTCAAGGGAAGAATAAAAAAACATTCCAGGAGTTATTGCAAACCTTCAAATAGCTACAGAACGATGTCTCTGTCTCCCCAAATCCATCAGACATTATGAGCAAAATGGACAAAAATGAACAAATACCTCGCTGTTCGAGCTTTCAATAAATGATCCTCCAAACATAGCAGACATCCATTCACAGCTACAGATCAGTAGTGGCTTGTGGGCATTTATGATTCCATCATCCAATTTAAATGTCACATCTGCCATGAAAACAAAGAAACAAGCATGGCTGCAAATCTAGGTATAAAGTGAAACTGTGTCTCAAGAATGTACTTTTCACTTGCACTTTCTTAAGCAAGGACTTGTTTCACTTTTTTTTCCCCCACAGATAACTCTAGGGTTTTACATTGGTAAATGAAAAGCAAACTTAAAAGGCCCACTTAAAAGGGAGATACTGGATTTTCAACACTTTGGAAAATTAGATCACTTATTTAAAAGCTTCTGTATAGGTTTTGAGAAATTAAACTCTAGACTCCTAGCTTGAAAAAGTTTGGGTTTATCTCTCCTCTCAGAAGAGTGTAAGCACAGTGTAAGAACAGTTTTTCAAGTTCATGAAGAGACAGTAACGTGAATAAAAGGATAATTAGGAATTTTCCAGTAAAAGTGTATATTTACTCACCCGAAAATGTCCCTTTGCAAAGGCACTCTTTTATCCGATTAGCTTTTCTGACATGAAATGCTTTAGTAATCTCTTGATTCATGAAGGCTTCTTTATTCATAATATTTTCCACCATCATTCGCAAATCAAATACTTCCAAGATTTCAGCAATCTGAGCTAATCTTGTGAGATCTTTTTCATTTTCATCCAGTTGCCCCGTGTATAAAAACTGCAAAACAGTTTTAAAAGGTCCAGCCTGCACAGATGAATCCATTCTTACCACAGTTACAAGACACGTCCTATTTGAGACAGGGTTCACTTGCATTTCCTTATGCACACTAACAAACCCTTTACCCCAGGATGAAAGCGATCTTGCTGCAGAATTAGTTTCACCAGCTTCACGTTCTAGCATGTTTAGAGAGTCAGCACTTTCTGGTGTTGGAAGCTTGACATCAGCAGATTTTAAGGATATCTCATCACTGTCATCATTTGTCTCAAGATGACATGTCAGAGCATCCCTATTTGTACTTTCTTTATTACACTTTGCTTCATCCAAGTCTGGACTTTCCTCACATTCCATTAAAAAAAGGTCATAAAACTTGGAGGAGGAGGTAGCTAGGTAAATCTTGTGAGCAAAAATGTAGTTCTGCTCCTGGAGAACAAACATAACGTCTGCACACAGTGGGCTCTCCAGTAAATATCCAGCTTCGTTCATGCTCGGTACGGGACACTCCGGAATTTTGATAACGGGAGGAGGTGCTTTTGGAGGTAGGAATGGAGCTTGAAGTAGAGGTTTTTGGACCTTCTTCAAATGCGATTTCCAGAATTGCAGATGTCTTCTGGAGATCAGGGCAGCTCTAATTGCATTGTCAAAAACATCTTTAATTCCAAACTGGTCAAATACACTGGTTTCATAATACGGTATCCCAAGCTCCTTGGCAACCTCTCTGCCTCTTTCTGGTGGCAAAATATCTCCTCTTTTTATAGGCCTAGGGTTAAATAAAAAACAAACCCCCTTACACACAATGATCGTCAAAGTTACTCCAAAAAGCACAGAATTCAACAAAACATTTCAGCACCAATTCCTGAGATAAACATCATTCAAATGAATATGAAATACAAAATTAAGCTCAAAGAGCCCTCTGGATATCTACAACCCCTATAACCAGGGGGTTTTAGAATAGTATATAGTTGTAATTGTTTAAGCTTGGCGGTGTCTTTGTAATGTAACTATGTTACTAAAGATAGGTAGAAATCATTTCCACAAAATGAGCAAACCTTCTCCCTGTGAAAGGGAAACTGACAGTAAGCAAAGTTGATAGGATGCTTGAGAACTCTCATTATTAAAAAAATCTCCTAAAATTCCTTTTTACTGAGATACTGTATCAGTATCTTTGTTTGTATCCACCCTTTAAACTCAAGTGGGCACTCTCATACCAGAGAAATGCCACAAATATAGCTAAATATGAAATGAGAAATATTTTTAAGCTTATGCTTTTTAAAGAAAATAATAGCAGCCTATGACTAAAACTGTAACTGAAAACCACTTGGAGACGGGCCCATCTTGGCTGCAGAAGCATTATGTGGGAACTTGTGAACTTCCAGAGCAGCTCTAGCACAGGATGTGGGGTAGAAAAGCCAGAAAAAAATCTGGGCTGGGATCCAGCTTCCAGACAAAAGTCCGTCTCGCCAGAAGGCATGACCCCAACAGTGCGTTCGGTGAGCGGACCGTATTGGGCAGACGCAAGCTGGCCCAGACTTAACACGCTCCCAACAGCAGCTTGCTTTTGTTGCCAGCTAACAATCGTTTCAGGTGGCAGAAGTCTGCACTAGACATGCGGAGTTCAAACGTTACGAATGGTGAGATCTGAACATTTCCGAGTTTTAAAAAACCCATTTCCTTTTAAAGAATCAACCAGAAAATCCACCCCACCCACACAAAGAAGAAATCTGTTTAATAAATTAACAAACCTATGAAAATATATTGCAAAGTCAAGAATTTGAAAGCAAGGCAATGCAAACTTTTCTAAGAGCCTACGAAATATTAATTAAACTCCTTTATGGATATGTGTTACAGTAAAGTTTTTAATTACAAGATCATGGATATTATTCCTATGAATCTGGCCTCATTCAATGTACAAATTTACATAAAAGAAAGAAGCTAGAAGTAAGCAGGTAACTACAGAACGGTTTTGCCCAAATGCGTGAATGTTAGTCTTCTGAATCTGGGGAAAACAAAAATTTTCCAGAATAAACTGGAACGTCTTTCTTTTAACCTCAGAACCTTAAAAATTTAATTTACAACCACTTGACTTTCTGTTATGATGTAGGATTATGTTTACAAAAGAAAACTCAATTGAGAATTAAAAAAAAAAAAAAAAGCCATAGTAGAATCTGTCAGTCTAAAACAGTACCTGGCAGTAGTGACATGGTAAGACATGATACACATGTTCTGATAGAGAAAAACACATATGCAAATGTCTAGTAATTATTATTATTTATATATTATACTTGTGTCCTAGCATCCAATCAACTTCAGACCTCCAGTGTGCAAAAACATCATTCAAAATATACAGTAAGAAACTGCATGTATTAAAGAACTAACCACAAACAGACAACAAAATGAAAAGGAAGAAAGCACAAATATTCTCATTTTATAAAATAGGATACCAGGCAGTATCATTTCTCTTTGAAAAGTACTGTACATGATTAACAAGGTGAAAATTTTTAATTCCTATTTTTGTTTAAACTTTACCTTGCCAAAGGCCGTCTGGCTCTGTTAACAGCTTCAAGATCAGCGTAACGGAGATCTAGTTGGCAGCCCACCAGAATGACAGGGGTACGAGGACAGAAGTGCTTGATTTCTTGATACCACATTGTTTTCACATGATTCAGGGAATTAGGATTAGCAATTGAAAAGCACAGAACAACTACATCAGACCTAGAAAGGTAACACGAAGATAAAAATTAAAAACCAACAGCCACGCTTTCCACTGCAGCTTCACCTATTTTCATCACTCCACCTTGAAACTATTCCACTTTATGCTTTGAAAAATGCACTGAAACCCACATGTCAGAACACGTTATTCGTGCAAAGGTTTGATAGAAGCTACACGTTTCACCATGAAAGCATGGGAGCACAAAGCCACATACCTAGGGAGCACCACCGAAGAATGGTCTCCTTGCCGAAGGATGATCTCTATGTGTATAAACAGATCACTAGGAAAAGAGTCAGGGCTTGCCATTCTTCACTTTTACTCCACAGTTATCCAGAGGCTGTTACTGTTCACAAAATAATTCTGCTGACTGGACACCTAAATTCCAATTCGAGGATCATTGGCACTTGGGAATTAGAACAAACTACGCAAAACTTCAGCCACACAGGCAGACACAGAAAACTTCTGAACTTGTAATGGAGAAATACCTTTAGTGCACCCTTTCAGATACTAAGGCAGTCTCCTGCGCAATGTACGTTGCACAGCAATGCTGCCAACGTCTCTAATAACTAACTTGTTTAAATGGCAAATTACTGCAGAATTTACAGCAGTGACCACTTTTACAATATAAGCCAAAATAAACATCATAATAAAAATAAGGGCAGTGAAGTGTAGCATAGGACAGTCACTTATAATCACGGTAAGTATGACAGTATTTGCAAGCTTTTTAAAGGTTTTAAGAAAATAAAAAGTACTTTGCCAAATAGAACTGCTTTGCAAAGTATAAGTATGGGGATTAAGGTTGGCAGTACAGCTACCAAACCACCACCTAACTCCGTCAAAGCTAGCACCCTAGGGCAGAGAAATGCTTCAGTATTTGCCTCAGGCATTCCTAACTTGGGCCAATTTCACTGTTTATAAAGTAGGATGGAATATTACAAAGGAGTTTTCAAGCTCTTGAGTTCTTCCAATGAATGCTGGAAAAATTAGACTTGTAAAAACAACCTCAACAACATACCTCTCTCATGGAAAAAAGCAAAGTTGAATTGAAACTTAAGAAAACTTGAGGGGAAGGGACGTTTTGGGGGCAAGCTATTCCTACAGAATTGTCATCAGAATAAGTTCAGAAATACCATGTCCATCTCACTTCTATTACTCTTTAACTTAGCACAAATGTATTGTGTCTGCAGTTTGGGTAACGAATAGAGCAAGAGCAGTGAATCTTAACATTTGCCTTTTAAATAATGAAATATCTCCTCTGTACTGCTGCTTTCTACACTTCACTGAGGACACAGATCCATCTAAGCAAGACTGTTTCTAAAGATAGCTACATGCAATACAGGTATTGCTGTGAGCCTGAACTTAATGCAAGAGAAATGCTCCTGCTCCAAGTTTGTAGCTTACATAAACTGCAACACATCCATCATATCTAGAGACAAAGCCTTTTTAAATCGGAAAAAGTTACCTGCTAAATGGAGAGGTTAAGTAGCCAAAGCACTGGTCTGATATATACCTGAGGCAGGCATTCTTTAAATTCAAACCTTCTTTACTCAAGGTCGCGTGAGAGTAAAATCTAGACCGCGGTGACATTTGCTTAGCTCCCAGAAAGGAGAAATCAATGTAGAGCTATGATGGAAAATCTGAGTTCCTTGTACTCTAATCAGGACAATTGTTCTTTAATTCAAGATCCTCAGAACTGCCAGAAAGGCAAATGTTGGCTGTCTGGCAGGCCCTACCTCTAACTAAGCATCTTAGAGAGACGGACTGTCCTGTGCCCTTCAGAAATTAATACTTAAGCCAGGGGAGTAATTGCAGTCACGAGTATCCAACCCTCCTGACTCCACAAACCAGGAGACATTACATCTCTCAGAAAACCAAAAGGAAACGGAGCTCCAGCGGGAGTTTGCAGGCAGGAGACGACAACGGCTTCCCCATGGCTCTATTGCTGGAGCCGCTGGGCTGGCCCCACACCTGGGCTCCAGCGATGAGGCCGCGCTGACTTGTTTCCTCGGCCTGCCTAGGCCCAGCCCGAGCTGCTGCAAGGCGGCCCTGCGGCCAGGAGTGCGGCACAGCCCTTGCTAAGAGTCTCATGTCGGCTTACGCTACCGAGCTGCATGTGGTTCTTGAGCAGCTCATCACATTTGACCATCACTGTGACCATAAAACAGCTGTGGGGAGGCTGGTTTCTTTACCTATAATTCATAACATGTGTGGCATTGCACTAACAGAAAATTTCCATCTTACTGTCTTCCAAATGAAGGGAAAAACAGAATTAAGAGGAATAAAATATGTAATTTGCATATTATTTATCCTGTGTTAAAACCTGGATTCCCCTATAAACAAAGATCCTCAGAGATCTGTACTGGACAAGGAGAAATAAATTGTTCTGTATTATAAACAGGGTGAATGGGAAATCACTGGGTAGCTACAGAGTTCACACCTGGAACCAGTATCAGAGCTGGGTTTGTTTCATTTAAGTCATAAGCATGATTTGCACTGCTAGTACAAACTGGAGACAGTAAATTGTGAGGAAGATTAACTGTCCACAGAGGACCATCAACATTTGGGAAGAACAGTACTTTGTAAACTTTAATTAAATACATGCATTTCCTTTTAATGTCAAAGGCACATTTACAACTTACCAACCCCCAAATACAAAGTTTGTTTGACTTTTGTTCTTAAAAGCCAGAACCTGCCAGGTTAAAATAATGCATTAATATCTCTCAAACATAAAAAAAAAAATCACCAATGTTATTTTTATATGCCCAGGGAATGTAAAAGGAGAGGATTTAAAAAATCTAATTTAGTGTCATTTTTATGTGTTTTAGTTACTTGGACAATGAGAAAGGATGAATCAATTTAACTTCTGCTTTCTTCTTTCCCTCTGCAGCAGTATATTAACAAAAACAAGCTGCTTTTTTTGAAAACATATTTCATAACCATTTCCCAGTAAAATTCAGGAGTGATTCACAGAAACATTTCTATAGACTTGAATACTGAAGACTGCTTTACAACTTCTTCTCCAGCATTTTCTTCYTGGAGTAGCATTCAGTTAAGGTGGGCAACAGGCAAGACATCCTGTCCACACACCTTTGTCAAATACTAGTAAAAGCCCACAATTACACTTACTACACATACTGATACTCAATATTGAAATACCACATGAAGCAAATATAAATATTAGCAAAAGCTCAGCAAATATAAACAGTAGCTTGGATATTCACCACAGTGTCTTGTAGATTCAGTAGTACAAGTTGGAAATGTGTTAGAGGTTTATTCTTGCTTCTGCTTTTCATAGGCTTACCAGAAGAAACAATGAATCATCTACTCCATGCTTTCGAACATCTGAACATACTTAAGTATTACAAAACTCGTAATTTCTGACTTGCTCCTGTGTGTGACCAACTATCACTACACACAGTGGAAAGCTCTGCATCATCAATGCACAAAAACAGGTTTCTTTCTACTCATTGGGGCTCTAAACAGGGCAGAACACAATGTAGCCGTGTAGGATGTGGCAGGTGGAAAACGGGAACAGATTCTCTCAGTTTCAGGCAGAAAGCAGCTACCACTTACATGTTTGTCACCTCCTGGCTGACTGACCAGGACCCTGCACTTGAGCTACAGATTAAAGTGTCCCTCACCCCCAACCCTCCTTCCTCCAGTTCTCTTTGTTTTAAATATTCCCAATAAATTGCAAGATCCACCTTTTCTCCCAGACTTCTGACAGTGCTTAGTATTAGTGTTTTGGGCACAGAAAGGTCTATTCAGCCTGAGCTCTATTTCCTGTTTTTGCACTGCTTAGGTGATGGGAAGCCACTGGATTTTATTTATTCATTTATTTACTTTAACTGTGTCACCAGGTAACTCAAGTCCAGCATAAGAGCATTTCAAATGCTCTCCGTGGAGTTGCAGAAATAGTTTTTAATGCATGCATTAATGCAAACATGCATGTCTGAAATCAGCCCAGCTTGGACTCAACACAGTTATGGACAACCCATAGGAGGCTTCTGTAGGCAAAGAACATGTGTCACAAACATTCTGAGATACAAGACGTCTACAAACATAGGTATTACCTTAATGCATTCAGTGATACATGCCCAAATCTGGATAAGCAAAACTTCTGATGGGAACTACCACCACTTTTTAGACTTCAGAATTGAAAAGAAACCCTCCAAAGAACCGAATCTCTGGCAGGGATCAGCACATGGTGTGTTGCCATCCTGTGAGCCTCTAGCGTGCAAGCTGTGAACTGTATCAGATGTACAGAGCACAGTCCAAGTTGCTGCAGAAGAACACGCAATGTTGCACAGACAGAGCTGAGACAACGTGAACTTGGGCTCCAGCAGTACTCACACTACAGGTAACCACTTGGAAGCTACTGTGCAATCACTACAGTCACAAACTCCCGAGGGGGGGCAGTATTACCAACTCTGTGACATGGCTTTCTCAGGGAGCTGTCACAAGCAGCAAGGAAATTAATACTTTCTAAACAGAGCCATTTATTGAAACAGAGCCCTCCACTGGTTTGGGGCTGAGATTTTAAAAGACTCATTTGCTTCCATGCTATATGCGTTTCAGACCTGGTGTAATAAGCTGCATTAGAGATATACCCATACACCATATTGCTGATCCCTCTTCCAATAAAGATCTGAGCTGCAAATGACTCTCCAACATGCATTCATCTTCCCTTATATACTCATTTTAGACAGACATTCAAGGGAACAGCAATATTAAATGACATCTCATATCTTCTATGGCAACTGTGTTTACCAGTTGACTGTCTCACAGTCTGAATCTAGAGTTATAAACTTTAGTGACAGCTGCAGATAACCTAAYGTGGGTTTGTCTCGTTAAAGAAAGAGGCTGCCTTCTGAAACGTACACACCACGTTACCGAGGAAGGAGTGTTCCCTCTGCTTCATAATCTACAAGATAATGGGAAAAACTGCTGCATGAAAGAATCGCTCATCATGTGTACAGGGTAACACTTGCCATATAGTCAAGGAATAATACTGTTATGTTCACAGAGGGGAAGAGAATAAAGCTGTGAGAACACCGAACTGAAAGAGGAGATGTCTCTGGTCTGGAAATCAATGCAGAGAGTGGGAGGGAGGGAAAGGAGGAAGACTGAACTCTATAGCCATGCTCTCTTCTCGTCTTTCCAGAGGACAAGTGAAAAGTACATATTTTATTTTTAGAGAGCTTAAACAAGACCCAGGAGTCAAATCCTACAGCATGAGTTTAAGGGTAGACAAACTGTATTTTGGTTGACTACGAATCTGTTGCACATGTTTATTTAAATCAAACTTTAAGAATAGACAGGGGGGAAAGAGGGGGAAAAAAAAAATCAGGAAATTTCTCCTATTAGAGTCTTTATTTTTTTCCTATTTCTAGATTTCAGCTTTCTCTAAGAAGAAGCAGGGTTGAAATAAGATAGTCTATTCTTAGCACTTCATAGAGCAAACAATTTGCTACAGGTTCATCCAAACTGTTAGACTACCTGGATTTTATCAGAACAGCTAATTCTGAGATAGGTGTTTATCAATAAAAAGGTATTTTCCCTTTGTTTCTTCTGCCCTCAATTTTTTTTCCCCACACTTCCCATAATTTTCCTGTGGGGTTCCTCAGAGCTGCACACAGCTGAACTTATCCTATTTGAGACAGAATTTGACAAGAACCGTCTCTAGGGTTCACCTGCACAGGTCTTCAACCATCCGAAAGGAACAATAGTGTAGCGCAGCCTGAGTGCATATACCAGCTCTATGAAGCTCCCGAACACAGTAGGCTCAGGCAATAAAAGACCATCTAAGAATTAAAACCAGAATCTCATTTATAGCAGAACAAAAACTTGCTATGTATCCACACCAATCCGTGTACATTTTGAAGAGAGATGTTCACTCAATTATACAACATTTTCCATGCATGCATCTCACAGAGCTGGAGAAAAACAAAAAACCAAAAAAACCAACAACTTGTGCAGATAGCTATAAGCAAGGCTGATAACATGTTTTAAGTGGACTCAGTTTTTAGTAAATGCGGTTGCAGCCATCACATGAAATGAGAAGAAATTCGTAAGTGACTGGTGAGCATAACAAAATGACCTGAATACACAGGACTTATGTGCACACACTCATAACAGATGAGAGATCAGGAAAACTAAAATGCAGGGGGTGCCTGGCATGGGAGGAACTGAAGGTATCCAGGTAAGGCAGGGCAAGACCATGCAGTGCCCTGGATGTGAGCAGGAGAATCAATTAGTTCTATACTTTACCGACAGCAGTGAAGCTTCTTAAGTACTGGTGTAATGTGCGAAACTCAAAATGCCCTGAAATATATTCAGATTTTGTGGTGAGTAGCACGCAGATCTATTTCCAAAATTTTTGCAACTTCACTGTTAGTAGGAAACAACAGCAATAAAAAGAAGATAAAGCTACCTTTAAGAAAACTGCATATTTCAAGGCTGTTCTTCAAAGTGGAAAGAATTTTCCCATATATTCCTTACAAACAATACATCATTCTTAAATGTAAGCATTTTAAAATCTCTTCTGTTTCCTTTGAAGTACCCATGGGAGCATGTACAGAGAATGACAAAAAAAATGTTTTGGTATCACAAAGAATGATTAAAATACTTCATCTTCCATTGCAGAAACCTGTAAGAGCTCTTACCGTACAAATGCCTAACCAGCAATAGGACTAAAAAGAATGGCAAACAATATAACATGGGGAAAACAATTTTATTTTTAACTTAAAGGACTGCTGACACAATCTTGGAATTTGGTTCATTTTATAAGAAGTAAATTTATCCATAACTCTGGTTCAGCATTTACATATGAAAAATACCATTTTAGAGCTAAATAGAACTTTGCAGCTGAAATAAGCTGCCTGTGAGCTACCCCAGCATGATTCTGGACCAGCCTACATTCAGTTAAACTCTCTTTGGAATCAGGTATGTTTGCACTATTCATATCCACAATGTCATGCTAATACATCTGTTCTCCCCCCCACAGGAGCAGAGACCTTGACTGCTGCATTCCTTACGTAGGAACAAAAATTCTATGACAAATACAATTCTAGAGATAGGTATTTGAGGCTGGTAGACACTGAAATATTCTGCACATCACACGCAAAAAGTCAGTGTTTGTAGAAAGGTAGGACACAAAGCCCAAACACCAAATCAAAGGAGAAAGATGAAAACAAAACGATAGCCAGCAAGAGAAGGCACAGGAAAAACTGGAATATCTCTGATCAACCAAGGCAAACACCAAAACTCACAATATCATGAAAACAACTGATAAGGATTTCTCTAAGAATGTTTTTGTAAGATATATCTCAGCAGACTGCCAGCTCCAGAAAAAGGTAAAATAATAAAAAAACCCTCACAAAATAATGGACAAATCACAAACAGGGAAAAATGAGCTTTTCAAGTCTGTTTCCTGTCATTGTAAGTAGGCAGCTTACAGCTGAGAATAACTGTATGCTATCTCTCTAAACAGAATCGAGCAACTTTAATCAAAGATACTGGAGAAGAATAATAGAACAGATGAATCCTTTCTTCTCTCCCACACCCATCCTCTAAAAAATACCAGGAACTAATGTTCCATCATAAAAAGATACTGAGTTTAAAGGAGATAAGAGATTTACATAAAACATCATTTGAAGCAACAGTATTTAAAAGAAAAAAAATATCTTAAGGTAGAGGATAGATGTGAGGATGGAAAACAAAAAAGAAGATCCAAAGTTAGGCCCTAAATTTCAGTAAAAGCATGATTCCCCATAAGTGCCAAAGCAATACACAGATAGGAAGCCAGGGACAAGACAAAGAGAGAGGAAAGAAATCTAGACAAGAAGGAAGAATGATGGGGTCAGCTTTGCATCCAATGTGAGAGTGACTTCTGAAGTCGGGGAAGACATGAAAACAGAATATTAATAGAAGCTAGATGCATTCTGGGGAGAAAATGAGGACTTTCATGTTCTTTTGCCTTTCTTGCACTATCACCAAAACCAGCCTATTATTTGTTACTTTAAAAAAAAAAAAAAAACTGTTGTCAAGAAATTTCACCTGGTAAGTTGGTGTCAAAAAGTTATTGATAAGTGAACTCACTTTAAAGCAGTTATGTCCGTTTTGTGCAGAACAGTTTCCCCTATTCTGACATACACATGAAGAAATCCAGACAGATTCCGAGAGCTGGGGGAATAGAAAGCAGCTCAAAAAAATCTACCTAGTGCCTATCCACAAAGAAATAATTCACTATGATGAAGATTCCTATGGAAGGTCAACTCCCAGGTTTAGCATTTCCAAAAGATTTTGGTCCCCCCTCCCCACCAGTGACTTATGAGAGCAAGGAAAAATAGAAAATTATGCAATATAGCAAGTAACTTTTGATATATACTTTTTCATTCCAATCAAGGAAGGCTTTGAGCACTGCAGGTTTCTTGCTACTCTAGATACACTACATATATGTCAAGTTGATCCTCAGAGCCTACTAACATTCATTTAGCACATAACTTTAAGGAAGGAAGGATTCCTAACAATGATTCCAAAGCAACCACTTTCTACTTACAACAAGATATGGAACCACGGTGGGATGCAGAAAAGACAAGTAGTAGGTTAATTTGAGTGGTTTAAGAATATAAGGTGCATACTTTCCCATTGACTGAGTGAAAAAGCCTCCAATGTTAATGTAAATATTAAAAGAAGATAAATGTGCATACACACACCATAACAGGAAAAAATTCATTGAGGATGCTATATTTCTGTGAATCTCTCTGCTTATTCTGTAGTCTTTCTTGAGGCTGACCTGAGTCAAACTCAGAAAATATTTCTTATCAATTATCAAAAATGTTCTTTACAGAAGTTCTCCAGGATTTCTTGATGAAGAACCTGAATAGCCTACAAATCACTGTAAAGTAGATGGAAAGAGTCACCAATTTTGGTTTTGAACACAATTTGAAGATAGTACGTATCATTTTCTCGTGGCAGCAAAACATAGCAAAAGGAAGCAGGCAAGGTGAAGAGACATATCTGAAAACTGGATTCCCCACTAGCTGGCCCTTTCTCAACCAAGCAAAAGACTACCTTGTGTCTGTTAAGTGCTACTGCTATGAAGACGTACCTGATGCTCCCCCCAACCCATGCCAGTAAATGGCTCATAAGGTATATGGAAGATGAAGAGTTACAGAAATATAAAAACAAGGAAAGTGGGTCTGCAGGAAAAGTACAGGCTTTCATTCAAAGCACTTCTGAAACCTCAGTATTGCTTTGAGGAAAGGAGAGGAGCTGCTAGCTCATTCTTAGTTTAGGGACAGACAGTAAGTGACAGAGTGCACTGATCTAACTGAAGGCAAACAGAGTAACTCTGTGAAGACATTCACCTAACCCTAATCTCACTAAATTTGTGGAATGTAAATACCATTTACATCAAAGCTATTTGCTTTTTGTTTTTAAAGAAATATTATCACCACTGTCCTTTAAGAAAAATAATCAGAAATCAAAACAATCCTAAACAGATGAGCAGAAGTCTTCCAATATCAGTGATAAAGCCCTATTCTCAGGGACTCATCTGAGCAGCATTCAGAAGGTATATTTCCACAAATTCGATTACACTGAAGTAACTGGTTAAGGGAATTGTAATCACATAGAAAAAGAGGAATGCATGTGTTCCTCTGTGTATGTACAATACCCACAAGGCTTATGAAATCCATTCACAACAGAGGCAATCCTGTAAACATATTTTAAGAGGCTCTGTCAGCAGTCTCACAGCAAAGCTTATTCGCATTTGTAAGTCATAAGGAAAAAGCTGTTTTCTGTCCATGCCATATGAACAGATTTTGTTTGGTCTACAGCTCATATTTAAGTTACAAGTAAATAAATCATCCTGGCTGAATTAGCTGACAAACCACATAGTATTGAGAATAAATATTTGACTGGGACTGAATTAACTCTTTGCAGATTTGTGCTCATGTGTACACACACTAGAGCTGCATATATCAAATAACTCTGTAGGATATTGATCAAATTTTAGTCAAACATGTTTACCTAAAAAAAAGAAGATGAGAAAAAGGAAAAAAAGAAAAAACGCAAGCCAATTCTTTTCCCATTTTGCTTCTGGAATTAGTTTGAACACAATGACATGTTGACACTCTCATTCAAAACCAAATTGGACAGAAGAATAGAGGATAGTGAATCCTACCACACTGAAAAAAATGTAAATGAAGATATTTTGATATCTTTACATAAGCAATTTTGTGCACCCCAGGGACACTGGCACATAATAGCAACTTGAGCTTAATAGAAAGTTCCCACCTAATTTGCAGGCTTAAAGAATGCAATAGCACTGAAACTAGATTGTTATTAGGCGAAGAGGTGACTAGGAGCTGGAAACCGATGCACTAATCATAACACAGATATTGTCATCTTAAAACACTTTGGAGTGATTTTGCACCAAATCAAACCCTGTGGGACAATATCAACAGATGAATATTTGCCCTCACATAGTACCAAAGCTGAACTGAATTGGATACCTCCAAAGCTAAAGTACACGTTCTAGCTAAGAAAAAAATTGTCATGCTAGAAAATTCTGCAAGCAAATATTTCCACAAGTCTGTCCAACCACCTCCCTTTCTCCCTCCCTTAATCTGTCAGGGTCCTGTTTCCCAAAGCTCCTGTAGGACTGTGATTATTAAACTCAACACTACACAGTAAAATGCAATTTGGATCTCACTGTTCACACTCCCATTTTAAAAGATGACTGTATAAGCATTAACTATTCTATTCTCAATAGAATTCCAATGTTTCTCCCCACCCTGCACAAAAAAAAAGATAATGGCAAAAAAAAAAAAAGATAATGGAAAAAAAATATATAACGGCATGCCACTCCTTTTGTCCATCTCCTTTCATGCTTCTATTTGTGAAAAATAAAGAATAAAGAAGCATTTGTCTTTGCAGCAAGTCCTACTAACTGTTCTCCCTGTCATCTATAGCATAATCTATTTAAGTAATATTTTGCAAAACTGTATGGAACAATCTTTTCCAAAGAGCAGCGGGTGATTTAATGACCTGCTGTTTCTTGTCATGCCACGGTTAGGACAATTAGAGGTCTTGGCTGAGCGTTTGACTGAAATAAACCTCCCCCTGCACAAGGGGCACATGCAGGCTACTTTGCATAAAGCAATTTTGAAGGTAATTGAAGGAATATCTCATTAAATGACCTTTCAGGCAGACAATCAGAAAACACTGGATACCTGTAGGTTTAGCCTTGAGCAGTTTGGCATAAACTACATTTTCACTGTATTGCAAGATTTGACTTAACTATGAGAAGACTGTAGTTCAATGTATAGTGGTGATTTGAAATCAATTTCTATGAATGTGCTTGTTCATTAAATCCACCTGCAATATCAGACACCTCTTACTTTTAAAATTGCTAAAATAGACAAAATGCTAAACAGTTTATTTTAAAGAAATAATAAATAAATTTTAATATCTTTCAGAAAAATGAAGTACCTAATCAGTGATTACAATTACAAATTGTAATCAGTGATTACAATTTTGCAACTGAAATTCTATTCATAAAATAGTTTCTTCAGAGTATAGCAGTTTCCAGTTACTTCCTGCATTAACAAACTTTGCAGAAAAAAACACTAACAAGACAGTAGGTTTCTAGAACAGCCTTTTTAAGCTGACCAGGGTTTAGCAAACCTGATTCTATGTGGGTTCAGTTCTGCTCAATAACTCAAGTTATTCGTGTCCTCCTTGGTGTTTGCAGGATTAGAAGCTAAGTATGTTGTTTTTCCCCTCTTCCATCCTGTCAGTAAATGTTGGATCAGAGTACAGAACATGTCTGATTTTGTTCTCCTAATCTCTAGTAATCTTCTCAGTGACACAGTATCTGTTACAGAGTACCATGAGGCCACAGCAAAGAGGAATAGTTACAGGAAATGTTAAGTTACATCCATATTTATCAAAGTAGGATCTGTATGCTGCTAAATGTTAAACAATATCTATTCACATACTTGAGTAGTACTGAATATTAAGGTCAATGTTACCTTAAAGTCAATAACTTTTCTCACACATGAAGCTTATTGCCAAACTGCACAGATTGTGTAGCCTGGATGTGCTGCTACTTTAGCTCCGGATGCAAGAACATGTACATGTGTACTTAAATGTTCAGCTGAAAGGGTGCCTTCTGATCAACTACAAAACCACTTAGCCACTCAGGGCATCTTTCCTGTTACCTGAAAGTTCAAGTAAATTCACGAGACTCTGTGAAAGCACACCACTAACACAGTGCTGAACATAATGGAGGAGTTATACAAACTGCTGTACAGAGTTTTACAATGTGAAAACTTAATTGATGGCTTCAACCAACAGAACCTTTCCAATGACTCTGAGGGACAGAGAATAGAAAAGACTCACATCCCTTGAAGTCACTCATTTCATCAGGTGGCACAGAGAGCAGGAAAACACTAAACTAGTACATTTTAGCAACACAGAATTCAAAGCTGGAGCAGGGACACTACAAAGGACATTCCCAGCTGGAAAAATAAATTTGTCTATGGAAGCATGATCACCTGGGGTAAGACAGATAGGACATGGAAAAAGGAAGTTCAAGAGGGTGAAAGGGCTGAGACCTTGCTCAAATGTCAGTTATGAAATAACCTATAAAATCCATCTTCATCTCAATATTCACCAAGTACAGGCAGTCTGTTCTCATTATAAACGTATTCAAATGTCTGTTAGCTGCTCTGCTGTCTGCACTGAGACAAGGCCAGATCTAATTACCATTATACAAAATGCAAGCACTGTCACTGGCTTCAGTCCTTGTTGAAACTATGCTGAAGTTATATTATACATGCTGGAAAAATCTAGACTTCATTTTTATTTTTTGCCATTTCCAAGGTTAATCCATTCACTAACACCTTGATATCTGTAGAAGAGAACCCTTTCTATTCCTTAGTTTTAATTATGAAAATACAGAAGATCCTCACCTTTAAGGCAATGGGCTCTGCTCTCAAGAGGTTAGCTACCCATCCAACATTGCAGGTTTTAATAAAATAAATATTCCATCACATAGGAGTGATGTTTCCCATCACTGCTGCTTGTTAGTTCAGCATTAAATAGGCAATTATATCATATATTGTTTATACAGGCAGGGAATGCTGATTTTCAGTTTCGTAAAACCACCATCTGATTTTTGGAAATGTTCTTTAAAATTTGAAATGGGACAACATTTGTTGACAGAGCTGAGCACATTGTTCAAGTAAATGTAGCATAGTAAAACTATGCTGCTTTTTAAATATTTATATCTTTTTAATCCTTGCAGCAGAATAATCCTCTTTGCAGTAGGGAGGAATATGAATACCCTTGATTGTTTTTAAGTCCTTGTTTTTCAAAATGAAGATTTGCGATTTTTTCTGCTCTAAAATTTTACTACTGGTGTTATTTAAAACGTAGTTTGGATCAATTTACCTTCCGTAAGCAAAACGTCTGTCTTTGTGGTGGTCCCCAAACGTATCCCACAGTCTGAGAGAAACACTCACTTCATCCACAACATCTCGTGAGCGTTCAAGGACCTAAAACAGAACACACATTACCTTCTCTTTCTCTCCATCAGACAAGCACATTTCTAATTCCCCTTGTAAGATCTAAAGCATACTACACCAAAAGAGCCTATCGCATGTAGTTTTAAGTAAGTGCTGCATTTTACAGAACCTGTGTAGAATATGCATCTTCTAATATCTTTTGGTAAACAATTACTTTGGAATGAGAGACCTGGGGAGATGCTGGCTCCCTTCCACGTCAGGCAACGGCTGCAACAGAGCCCTCGTATACAATATTCTGAGGTCACTGCTGCATTCTGACAAAGAAGGAGCTTGCCAATAAATAATAGTACAACCCCACAGCATGCGCTCCGTATTTTGTAGACCTGCAGTCCTTACCTCTTGGCAGACACGGTACTGATCAATGGCCCAGACAGTTGGAACGTGAGTTGCCAGCAGCTGATACTGAGTCAAGGTTGTATTACACGCTCTTGCACAAATTAGACGAGTCTTCCCCACTGCATTATCTCCGACCACCACACACTTGATAGTTTCAACGTTGGGTCTTTCGTAGTCCATGTCAGTGTCCATTTATCAAAAACTGTAACAAGACAGTTACACTTGTTTTCTATTACTGTATGAACTATGCTATTTAGAACCACAGCCTTCTACTTTCACTTCTTCAGCAATGTCTAAAGAGGACAAAGTCTAAAGGCAAAGCTTGTAGTAAACTGTACCAAAGGAAACTAGCTGTTCCTTTAAATACCACACAGTTATGGAAATGCTGGACTATTTTGACCGCAATAAGCTTATGCTGTTGTTTTCACTTTGGTTTCTGTAAACACAAGCCTATTTGCAGAAGATAGATCTTGGCGAAACAAGGACAACTAGAACAAACTTACCTCTTGTTAATACTTTTTATGCTAAGAAGCAGAAGAGGCTGGACATTAGTGGGTTTAACCTGAAGGATTCTAGTATAAACCTGCCTTCTTGAATCTTGGCCATTCAAGATTTGATTTAGGACTGTCCAAACTACATAGTTAAAACCAAGTCACGCAGATGGTTTTAATTATATGCACACAATAAAACCAAGGAAATAATGTCTTACTTGTAAGATGACTCCAGAGACTCTGTTCTCTACAGCCCACACCCTATGTTAACTCAGATCCCATTATATTCTGTATATATTACAAACTCTTAATTTTCCAAGACGTTTGTACAGAGCACAGACTAAACTGAAACCAAACAGTTCAGAGGAAACTTGCAGATACACTTATGTATACTTACAAATTMTTTTTTGTAAGATATTAGAAAGCAAAGAGACTGTTGTTCTTTTTTTGAAGATACTAGCCTGATGGAAAGTTATTATTGAAAATATTTGCTTAGATATTCTTCGGCAATGTATTAAACAAATGCATGGATATGGGCGTAAGTTGCAAAACAGGCATCTTAGAAAGACCAAAATCAAGTCTGGTATGTCTTTTACAAAGTCTGTCATTTTCATGCAAGGTGAATGTGTGATCATAGTTCAACATCTCTGATTTTGTTTTCCTAGTCTCTAGTAGTCTGCTCAGGAATATAATCAAGGAGGGAGAAACAGGGAACATGCAAAGCACAAACATGTTCAGGAGTACTTGCCCAACAGTTATTCCAACAAGGAAACCTACAGGCAGTTTAACTGACCAAACACAGGTCATCATCTGGAGCGAGGATGACTTTTACCTGAGCAAAAAACGTGACAGCTAAAGACACCCAATGATTTGTTTTAATTCCTTTTTTAATATTCACAGCTCATTTGCATGTAAATATAGAATATGTATTAACTGTCAGGCTGTTTAAAATAATAGATACAAGCTCTTTTGCTGTTCATTTTTCCCTGTGTCAGAGGCACTATTTTCTGATTTAAGAAAAAGCATGTTTTAGCAACTACTATAGCCAAACCCTATTTTTAACTATATTCTTTCATTACTTAAAGTGATATAAACAGAAAAACAAAAGTCAGCATTAGGACTAAATGTTACCCGCTCATTTAAAATTGTGAGCGTGGACTGCAGAAGAACAGATAGCCTAAAATGGTTACAGTATAGTTATAATCTGTATTTATGTGTTATTGGGACAAACTGGGGGCAACTTTGTCAGCTGTTCAAGAGCGAGTTAACTCAGTCCTTCTACTCAGTGTGCCACTACTGTGTCAAACTGACATGTCTTCATGGACATTGAATGTTTCTGGAAATGCTATGGCACACAGGATATTCACGCTACACCCACATTTTAGAGAGGTGTCCTGCACTAGACTGCAGTGTGGCCCCAGGAACTCTTCATCCTGGCACAGGCACATGGTTGCACAGCTGGAGCTTTGCAATCTGACAAACGTAGAGCAGATAATGTGGCTTCATAAATGCATGTACAGCACCTACTGCATGGAAATCCTAGCAGCCTTGTGATACCAACCTGGTGTGTCAGCACAGATGTTTTAGCTGATAAGGAAACAAAGCCGTTAAGATATTGCCTCCATCACTCCAGCTCAGTTGCAACATGCACCCTGAAAGGTTACTAGTCATGGGGGAAAGCATGACAGAGACTTTCAGTTACCAGCCGACCACAGTTGCTTGTTGCCTGCAAACTCCCACAAGGCCGACTTCTGGGACAGCCCATGGGCTCTGTCCAGTCTCCATGCACCCAAATACAAGGTGAGAGCTAGAATGAGAGCTAACTCCTCTTCCCCTTCCCCACCCCACCCATCCTTTTCAAGAATACAGCCACGATACAAATAGAAACAGTACGGTGTTTTCCATGACACAGGGAATGAGACATATTTGTACACCATGGCCTCAAAGGCAGGGCCCTCAATGAGCAGAAAAAAACAAGGGTTTTCAATATGTGAAGTAGTGGGATCTAGAAAAGTTTCATTTCAAGCCTGAGAGTAAGGAGTAACCCCTGACATAATATGTGGTATTAAATTACCGTATACTTTATTCATACATGGACTAGACATCACAGACGGAATATGGAAATGTTTACAAGACTAGAAAAGAAAATGAAGAAGCACAGTTAGCCAGTGTGTCTGGCTAGTTTTAAACTACCAAGCAGAGAGATGCCAAAACAATTTTTCATCAAACCTGATATTCCATTAAGGTGCTGTTACACAGATTAGCTGCAGTTTTACAAAACAATCTGATTTTAAAATTCTTCACAAGTTTTTAAATGATAGTTCTACAAAAATACATCACAGTCTCAAAATACGTATTAAGTACAGAGTCTGGAATATTAAAAAAAAATTCCAAGAGGATAACAAAGCAAGTTTAAAATTACTCAGTAATTTTAAATAAAAGAAAGAAGAGAAATCAATACAATTAATTAAGAATCCTAGAAAAGAAACATATGGAAATAAAATTAAAAAATAAAGTCTTTTTAAAATTTTCTGATATACTTACTAACTTAATTAAAGCAAAGTTATCACAGAGCTCAGACACAGCATGCTTGAATGTCCTGTTGTAGATCAATGGCAGTCTAATGAAGATATTTTTAGCATGTCTCAGTACTGCACAGGACAGAGATTAAAATAAACTGGGAATAAAAACAAAACTAGAGCTTTGTGGCCTTGCTATGCAAAGCTCTTAAATCCACTCCAGTAAATACAGAATATCTATACATCAAAAATGCAGATCATTTTATATTGTTCTCTAGTTTTCAGAAAGGGATTAAAACAGAAATAGCTCCTGAAGAGACTGACAGACAGAAGCCTGGATAGACTTTTAGAAATCTCAAATAAAAACAGAATATAACAATGAATAACAGTACCAACAACCAGTAGAATGCATGGATTAAATGCTTATAAATGTAGCCAGAAGATTTCTGGCTGCAGAAGTGATTAAAGCTAGAATATCTATAAAATCTTGAGGATACAGCTCCAATCAGTTGTTTAAGGGAGCCTCTAGGTTAAACTTGAGATAAATCTACAAATCACACGAATTAAAAATGCCAAACATATATTTGCAAAACTTAAAAAAGTCTAGATTTGAGCTCTGAAAGGCTGGTAACATCTGGGAAGACTGACTGGAGCCAGAACAAAACTGGTTAGACGAGCAATACAGCCTATATAAAACTAAAACAAAAACAAAACAAAAAGACTAAAAAAAAAAGGCATAAAAATTCCAGGACCAACGAAAAACTTTCCAAAACCAACCTAAAACCTGCAATATTTAGTTTATAGGGAAAATAAAATGGGATAAAGTGAAAGGAAAGTTATGAGAAATGTGACCAGTCTCAGAGAAAACATGGCAAAAAAGCCAGAGAAAGACAGAAGGGCCATCAAACGAGCACAGCGCTTAAAGGTTTACGGGGAAGACCAGATCAAATATGTCTGTTCTTACAAGGGAAGCGGTGAAAGATTCAACTGCTTAATCCAGTTCTAAAGAAAGATGAGCAGATGGATGGAAATGAAGAAAGATACTGGAAAGAATAACAAGGGATCTCAAAAATCTCTTAGGATGTTTCTATTTTTACATTGTCACCTGTGATTGTTTGCAGATGAAGAGACAGAGGCAGCCAAAAATCAGGAGATGTGATTAGAGTCAAGATCTAAGATAAAGCCATTTAATTAATTCACTTGATTAGCAGGAATGAACTATTCCAAATAAAGCTGATTTATTTCCAAAGAGTTGTGAGGTTCTGAATCATAGCTTGTAGATGGTTATGGTCACTAATTTCTTCTCTTTCTTTTGCTACACCTCAAATTACTGAAGAGTGCCGGATTTTTTGTTTAGTTTTTCTCATTGTTGAATGAGTTGTTATCATCATCACTATAAACACTTGTAGTTGCTATAGCATGCATGTCCTTCTGGCTAGTCAGCCTTAATAACGAAACGCTGCCTTTCCAAAGGACTTTTCCAAAAGACCTGTAGACGAAGCATATCAGTTGACTATCTTGTCCACTGGTACAAAGATTAAACACAATAAACACCTTCTGTCTCTCTGCGTGTATGTACGTATGTATGTATACTTATATACAAAATATAACCAATTCCTAACCATGATTTTTCTGTTGTTTTAAAAATGCAATTTAATATTTTTAAAACTGCATTTGTATTTTTCTCTGCTGGAAAGAAAATGGATGAAGATCCTAACCCAACAGCGAGTTCCCTGTGGACGGTCTCTATAAAACCCTATGTAGGATCAGGAATCCACCTCTACAGATTTCACTGTCAGTGCTGCTATCTGCCCACTTTGAAATTTCTAGATATTTTAAAACATCAGTTAGCTTATACAAAACATACCTAAGATTTTTCAAAGAGAAATAGCTAATTATCAGCCCTTTTCTCATCAGCAAAACACCATAAAGAAATCACCAAATGTCTGCATAAATCAGTGATTATGGACTGATCCTGTAAGCATTTACCTCTTGGCTCTGTACCTAAAAGTGTCCAATAGGCTGAGACAGCATCTCTTACCAGAAAAAGAAGCAAGCATGTTATTTGGTTCTTGCATTAAGAGCGAACACTTAAGTGGAAGGCTGGGAGTGACAGCATTTAAGAACCCTCCATACTCAGTAAAGCTTTTCTTCAAGTTATTCTGCAGAAAAGAAATCAAGTTATTCTGCAGAAAAGAAATCAGTAATTCCAACCTCTCTCAAGTAACCTGACCAAACCTGTCAAAACAGGAAATCCTTCAAACAAACAAGTCACCAATCAAGATTACAATGTTGCAATTATAAAAGTAATTTAATGAAAAGAGATATCAAAATCTCCCACCACTTGATGTGAATGGTGTAAGTGGGAATTATTTGAAAAACTCAGCCCAGTRGAAAGGTAGCAAGATCTTCAAGACTGATCCCTGAAAAACAAACTCTTTTGAAAACATGCAGACCAGCATTTATAGGTACACCATATCAGACAATATATTTTGGAGAAGTATTTTTGAGTATACTTCTGGAGTGACTCCCTCGGAGAACCATTTCATAACATCACACCAAAAGGAGTATGGAAAGATTTACAGGAGTAAGGAATGCTCTTATCTCCATCCCAAAGTTACAAAATTATACTTCTTGAAACCATGGAAACTGGAAAAGGCGAAACAAAATGCCAGGTTCTTCAGACACTGGAGTCACTACCTTACACTGCCGAATTCCAAGGCACCAGCATGCTGGCAAGAACCAAAGAGCACATGAGCTACAGCGAGGGTGTGAAATGTTCAATCTGAATATATAACCTGCCATGTGTTGTTTCAGAATCTAAATGGATTAACACATATATGCAAGGGAAAAAAGAAGGGGAACTTACAGTTCATCTGTACAAGGGCAAAATGATCACAGACAGCTCTGATCTAGGAAAGGGCTTGGGCCAAAAGGCTGATTTGTTGTCTGGCTCAGTTTAATCAATGAATATAGGACCCCACACAGTAAATTGGTGAAAGAAATCATAACATGGTATCAAGTGCCAGAAAAACTATACCAGCTGCTGAAAGACCATCACAAAATGTTTTTCACAGAATATAAATTAAGGTTAGGAATATTATTAAATGGCATGAGGGCCAAAGGGGAGATAATTAAAAAATAAAAATTGTACCTTGTCAGCATCAAAGAGTCAACTAGTAACAGAGGGTACTAAGACTCAAGGTGACATCAGATGACTTGATCACCAGGGGACAAAGACAGGCGTGATGCATATCAGACTGGATTCTCACTTAGGCTAAAGAGGCATAGGCCTATTGCCATTATTAAAGTTATTATTAAAGTTCTGGCAATTTACATGAAAGGATGATCCCTCTTGGACTGCAGAAAAGACTGAAAGGAAAAAATGGACACGTGAGGAAGAAATTCAAGATTAATTTTGGAATTTGTCAACTACCTGCCCTACCTGGCCCATCAACAGAAGAAGACAACAGATACAGCCAATGCTTGGAAGTGCAGAAAATCCCTTATATTCTAAAGTTAACCTGTTCTCAAGTGTAAGGTCCCTTGGATCTACCATGGGTGTAAGGAGAGGGGTAGCTGTCTGGAATGTCACTTTGGTGCATTAGATGATAAGCGAGACAACCCTGGCTGCTGCCACCCACAAAAGAAGCGTGCAGGTAAGTGGGAGTACCCTGATCTTCTGCAAGGGCAGAACCAGGTTCCCTTTTTCAGCTGTTCTGGGATAGCTGCGGTGTTTCAGCTCAGGGCCAGTATCAACAAAGAAGCAAGCCCACAGAACACTGCTGAAATTTGATATGGCTGTAGAAGGAAAGTGCTGAGGTTCTCATCACAGCAAACTCCTTGTGGCTTGCCTGAACCTGCTTCTTTCCTAACGGTTTTTGGCTAACAAGCATCAGATTTAATGCTGGATGCTACCCTTACTTCATACTACCTACTGGAAGAAAGCAGTTCCCAGAAGTCCATTCAGCTGCTTTAATCCCTATTCTATCCCACAATTTTAAAAGACAGGAGCAAAAGATTGCCCATGGCCACACACAGAAAGGAAAGGAGTACCCTCCAAAGAAGGTGTAAATTTGAAGACAGAACAGATTTCTCTACCTAGAAAACTTCTTAGTCAAATCATCATCACAACCTCTTTGTAGAAATTGTAGAGAGAGTGAATAATGATGCATGGCTCGTACTATCAGATGCCTGTTGGTTTCCTGCTCTCTCTCAGCATGCTTGATTCTGGATTTGGTTGCTCCTAAAGGCTAGCTATTAGGACCCTTCATTACACCTGACCTACCTCTGGGATGACACAACACTTGTTGATCATTAAGCTGCACTTCCTTAGCCAAAAATCAGACATGTCAGCAAAACACAAATTCTTTCTGTGTTACTGTATAACACAGACTGACCCAAAGTCCAATTACTAAGCATATATAACATCCAATCTTAGGCAGAATAATTGACTCTCTTGAGCATCCTCAAACGTGCAGTCCACAAGGACCTGTCATGATACACAGTTTAACAGACAAAACAGAGATCCAAATGCGAAGCTCAGACTAGACTTTAACTACCGTCAATTTTCTGACAGGTTCTGGAAGACCTGAGGGACAGAAATCAACAAGCTGATTACACTGAGCAGCTTATGCATTATTTTGACCTGTGCTTTACATTTCAACACCCGCTGTGATGAGATCATCTCTCTAGAAATGAATCTATATGGCAGGTGAAGGATGTTTTAACCACTTTAAAACTCCATGTATGAGAATCTGAGATGAGCATTTTCTATATTGTGGGAGAGACTGCAACTCTGCCACTCCTCCCTTCCTCCCTTTCTTCACAGTCTATCTCAAGAGTGGTCCCTCATGGCTTCTTTTTCCTTCCTTCTGCTGTGCAAAGAGATGTGAGGAAGGGTCACCACACTGGACCCACCCCTTGAAAGAGGGAAATAATTTGTAGCAGGTACATGATTAATTTAAGACTCTGACTTCAGCTTTGGTGAGGCATTTTGTCAGGATTCAGGCTGTACCTGGCTCCAACTGACTTCTCTTTCCGTTCATTAGAAATGATTATAGCAGACATAAGGGACCAGGCAGTGACCAAGCTCTGGCTTTTCTGTAGGTCATAATCTGTTATATTATCACAAACTGAAGTCAACTGTGGCTGACATTAATAAAAGTGGCTGAGAACTGTAGTAACTGAAAAGCAGACAATACCCATTTGGACCAGGTGGCAACCATCACCAAACAGCTGTTACTTCATAAAGTGGCCAACCACGAATTGGCATCATGTACTGAGCCTTAAATTATTCCTCTTTCCACAACAAAAGATTACACTGCAGGAGCAGATTAAAGGTGCATCTCAACTACCATTTTAGTTCAGATCATGAATACACTTATGAAGCAAATTTCCCAGTCATCTCCACTTACCATGCTTTGATTTGCATCATGAGCGGTCACAGGGCGCACAAACTAGATTCCTTTCACACGATTCTGAAACGAAGGATGCCTCTCCCACCATCAATGGTGGTTCGGTGCACAAGACTAGATTAAAGGTAATTGAAGTAATATCCTTTTGCCCCTGAAACGTGTACAGTATGGATATCAGGCCCTCAGCACCAACTTTCTCCATCACCAGATCCACTGCTATTGCACTGCATGACCCACTATTGTAGATACAGTAACAGACACATGGGTTCCTGGTTTGTTACTTGGATCAATATAACTTGGGCAAAGCTGCAGCTGAATCCTTAGTGACTGCAATGCTCAAGAGCAAATTACAGTATCTGGGATAACATACAAAACTCAGGATTAAAGGGAGTGGTATCACTGAAGGAGCTTGATTCAATACTACTGGTTTTGGTGCTAATGAACTCCAAGAAATTTCTGATTTTACCCTTATGTAAGTAGGAGCATCAGAACCTTGTACAGTGTTAGATTATTGATCCTCTAGCATTGGTTATTACTGATTTTATCCATTTAAAAAGACAGGTGTTGACACTGTACCTTCTGTTTAGGGAGGAAGTTATTCTGAGTAGTACTCCCAACAGGACAAAAGGAAAACAACAACAAACCAAAAAGGCATTCTCCCAACTTCTGTGCTTTTCTGTGGGGAAAATATTTATCAGGTTTTGCTAGAGCTACTAACAAACAAGAAAAGAATATTCTAGAGACACTGGTGACCTTCTAGCACAGAGCGCTGTTGAAGAATTCACCTTCTGTGCTTGTTTTGCTTCCAAAAGACAGAATCAGGCTCTTGTTTCTTGAACTTTATGTGACATTTCTCATAATTTTTCCTCTTTGTTAATCAGTGATGATTTTGGAAGAATATTATTTTGCATTTTATTCACTCCCACATTTGAATGGTATAAGGAAACTATAAAAAATGAGCAAAACATCTGAATGACAGCAGATAAAACCCTCCACAGACCTAAATACTGACTAGAATAGAAATACTTTAAGATGGCAGACTTTAGATAAATGCTGCTTTCAGATCCTGGGTTAAGTCCTGAGTTTATGTCTCAAATGCAAATCTAGTGACATTAACTGAATTGTGCAGGAGGCAAGTGAATATGGTGTTTTACTTGTAATGTCTAGTGCCACATAGAGATTGATTTGCAAAAATATAAAAAAAAATGATAGAGACATCACCATCTTGTGTCTTTTATGGTAGACAGGAAGGGAAAAGAGAAAAGTAGAATGATGTTGGATGGGAACCAAAGGGAATCCATACCTCAATTTTATGAGTCCACCTGTAGAAACAAAGGGCCCAGCTATCACCACATATCCTCCAGGATGCATCAGTTCTAGTTCACACAATGTGCCACCATTTGTTCCTTCAGCACAAGATTTTGATTTCTTTTATGGAAGCCCAATCAACAATCCAAGGGTATATTTACACGGATCTGACTAGCCTTAGCCTCAATGGCTCCTTGCTATGAACTCTGAAATGCTGCTGTATGCAGCAGCGGCTGCTCAGCCTTTCCCTTTCCCCTCTAATTGGCCCTGCCTGGGGAGAGTCCCAAGTACATGCTTCGTTCTACAACACTTACATACTCTTCTGGCACAACAGAGGGGAGCAAGCATGTCAAATAACTGTTGTTCCTTTGCTTCACCTACTTCAAGGCTTCTCTGTCCTTTCATCTCTTTCAGTACAGGGGAACATCTGGGCAGAGGACTTAAGTGTTTTTCCAGTGAACAAAAGGTATTAGAAAAGAATCAAACACCAGAATTTACTGATCAAGTGACCAGCTCTTCTCAGTCTAATGCACCACAATATTTGTGAAGTTTGGAGTTTTTTAAAAAGGCAAGAGCTTTAGAAAGCTCCCTGGAGCTAAAGCTGATGTCCATCTCTTCTTGGATAAAAACACTTCTATGCATCTGAGCACGTCCCAGATCTTATACTCCTGAAGTATTACGTCTATGAGATAAAGAACCTTAATATAAATATTTACCCTACCAAGTCATTTTTTCCCACTAATAGATACATTTTATATCTTGCAAGTAATATGAGGCATACAAATCCAATGTGCATATAAAAGAAAAGCATAACCTAATGGGAAACAACTTCAGAAAAATTTTTAGGAGAAACTAAGCTGTTCTGCTTCCATGTATGGTGATTCCCAATCCTGAAATACAGCTTCTATATAAATATGCCCATTCAATTGCTATTTACACTGAACAGTCATATGGCAGCTCTTTGAAATGGCCCTAGCAAGGGTGTTCCCTTTCCTCCTTTTTTTTGCCTAGAAAGAGCTCTAGCTTGAGATCTCCCCTCAAGCACACTGAACAAACTACTTTCCACCTCAGCTTCTGTATTACAGCTCAAGCTGAACATTTGGCTTTGAGTCAGCTGTGTGTCCTTAAATAGTACATAAACTGAGGATGAACAAAGTCATTGAGAATATTCTAGCATCACTTCCTTGCTCTCACTGTGACCATATGCAGAGCTTCAAGGGTTTTCTATTATTTTTTTGAACAAGTATATTGCCACCTTCAGAAGCCTGAGAAGCACTTTGACCAATAAAGCCAACTTAGAGCTCTGTTTTACTGTCTGCCTCAGTTCATCCAATGACTGATTTCTCTTTACTCTGGATGTTGGATGCCACAATATCCACTTAAGGTTGAATTAACAAATCAATTTCTAGTGCTGCTTCCCTCTGTGCCCCCTTTCTATGGCCCCCAAACAGGTCCCGTGGACAGATACCTGATAATCTGCGTGCTGCAAGCCCCCCACGGCAGCCTCCTGCTGTTGTCACAGCAACCCACAACAGACTCCACAGACACAGCAGGGGGAAAGGAGAACAAAAACAAACAAACAAAAGGGAGAGAGAGAGAGAGAGAGAGAGAGAGAAAGAGAAAACCTTCCAACCCTTCAGGTTTTTAGTTAGCGGCACTCAGAAGTGCCAAGCGCCAGGAGGTTTCTGCTTCCCGTACACATCGTGCCCCTCTGTTTTTGCCTTGCACCTTGTGGCCTCGCTGGGAGAGAGGAGCCTGGAGAGATCCGGTTCATCAAGGACTCGGCCCTCTCTCCCCTCGGGGAAGGGGAGGATGCCTCCCCGCTCTCCCGGCAAGGCGGGAGCGCACCTGCAGGGAGGGGGGCGCGCGGAGCCCCGGGCAGCCCGCTGCCCCACCGAGCCGGGCACACGCACCGCGGCGGGCAGCGAGGCTGCGCCCGCGGGTCGGAGCACGATCGCGCCCGGGCGACGCGGGACCTACCCGGGAGGGCGGGATGCCCGGCAGCCGTGAGCCGGCGGGACGGGGCGGGGGTGCCAGCCGCCGCCGCGCCCCTTCCCGCGGCTCCTACACCGAGGGGGCAGCGCCAGGAGCCAGCCCAACGCGGCAGGGCGGCAGCACGGCGCTGGCGCTCTCCTCCATGCCGCCGGCGGGGCTCTGCCCGCCCGCCCGCGCCGTGCTCCGGCCCGGCCCGGCCCGGCCCGCCGCGCTGACTCGGGCGCCTAGCGGCCGGGCGGCGGGGCCAGCGGGAGCCGCTCTCATTGTGACGTCTGCAGCCCCGCGTTCTATTTATAGCGCCGCGATTGGGTTTCATTCATGAAACCGGGGCCGCGCGTAAAGGGGCGGCGGCTGGAGGCGCTCCAGCGCCCGCCGCCGCCGCCGCCCGCCGCCGCCGCCGCCCGGCCCGGCCCGGCCCGGCCCTGCGGGGCCCTGCGAGCACCCCGGCACCGCCCGGCCGCGCCCCGCGCCACTCACCGCTGCAGGCCCGGCGAGCCTAGAGGCATCCGCAAGCCGTGCGGAAAACATGCAGCCGCAAGCAGGGGGCGGCTCAGGGGCGCACTCTCATTCTCCGTCCCAGCGCTAGCGCACCGGGGAAGCTGTTTGCCATGTTCTCACGCTTGAAATGGTCAAACAGGAAATCCATAGGCAAAAATAATACACACACATATGTACTCTACATGTAAAACTAACACATACAAAATTAAACCACAACCCCCCTTCTCTTAAACTGACTTAATCTAGATGTGGACTCTTGTACCAGTGAAAATGGCTCGAGGCCCTGTAACTGGGAAAGGAGCTCGCAATCCCCAAAGAGGTTCCCTGCTAAGAACGCTGCTCTCCTGCTCTTCTACCTACCATTCGGCATCAACCAATATGCAACTGACCCCTTATTGTCGTGATGGGCACGGGCACAACTGCTGTGGCTAGAGGCGACTTTTTTGATGCTATTGTGACTGTCAGAGCCAGGACAGTCTCTTACAGCAAGCTGCACTCATACACAGCACAGAGGTCTCCTGGCAAGAAGATAGTCAATTTTTGGAAAACATGTTATAAAGTTGCTTTAAAAAGACTGCTTCCAATAACAGTTAACAGTACCAAGGACAGGTTAACACTACCCAACTGCATTTGCTTATAGTCCATTACTTACGTTTTTCAAATACCCAGAAGCCAAACTCACATCAACCAGGTCAGACTGCAACAGTTTTCAATTTAGTACATTTATGTCATCAAGAATTACAGTTTGCAACTTCATATCACAGGAGGCTACTATGTGAAAAAGAACAATGCATATCATTGCAAATACTAAGCGCTACTTCCCTAGCTTTGCACAGAATTTGGATGGATAGGACAAATACATCAGAATTTAAAACAACTATCACCCAGACATCTGCCTACAAGCATATGAAGAAATATCAAATTGATAATGCAGTCAACACAAAGCACAAAAAAAAAMCCATGTGTCAAATCCTATAACCTACAGATTTGTAATGAATAGTATAATTACCTTCCTTTTTTTAAAGTTTCAAGGTCTACCTGAAAAATGTTTTCTCTACAAATGAGGTCTAAAAACTTGTTACATGCAAGAGCAAAAATCCCTATCTCTAGGGATCTCTAGTCTCTAAGATGTGCAACTTTCAGGAGAACACTAAGACCCCACTCAATTTAGGTGGTTGGTCAAAGCATACTCACCACACTCTCCCTACAGAATGGGCAGGACAAGATCAGGACGCCCAGACAGTGTGCTGAATCATGAGCAACCGGTTGGCTTAATAACTGAATACTGTTTAGTGGATGTTTGTGTTGAACATCTCAGCATATTCTGAAACCTACCAATACAGAGCACAAATCTGAATGAGATTCTGCACAATTTAGGAAACACTTCCAACTCTAGGGCTGTGAGATAAAGTGAAAAGAAGAAAGTGTTTTGCAGGTGTGGATTTAAGAAGAGTTACAGAATTGATTCAGCTGGTTAAAAACCAGAAAGTAATTACTACATTGTATGATCCATTCACTCAGCTCAAGACAGCAGGAAGCAACACTGAAACTGTGTGTGTGCATGACAGAACTGAAGTGGAAGTAGAAAGGAAGAAATGGGCAACATCCCATCACTTTTCTTTTTCTTTTCTTCCAAACAGTCCCAATAAGAGCTACAATTATCTCTAAAGATTTATCAGGAAACTCCTATAGACTTTTAACCAAGGACTCTTACAAAATCCTTTGCTTCCAAAACTATTCAGCTCTTTTCCATTTGCACATCTATTGAAGAGACAAGCATGGAAGGGTACTGAAGACTCTAATCACACTATTAGTATAGTCTGTTAGCAATGACAGGAAATAAATGCATACCACCTCCACTTAAGGATGCTGCATCAAATTCACTTGTGGCATAGGTATAGCTGATACCAACTTTTAAGTACCATCTGTTTAAGAATTTATTAGAAATGTATTTATGTGAATGCAAAAGTAATTTCTTTTCCTGCAGATGCAGGCTCAGACCTGTTATCTAGGCTCATCTGAATATTGGTATGTTACCTTTTCTTTTTTAAGAGGATGTGGAACATAACTTGTGGATTTTGTCACTACTCAGTATCAGCAAGATTTGACACCTCTGCCTTTCTGGGGACACACTGTGAAGTTAGAATATAAGCAACAAAGCCTACCTGTCTGTGTTTCTAAGCATCACTTAATTGAACAGAATTTTCCCATTTTTATATAGCATTGTACATCTATACTGGGCTTCAATCACCGTCTATTAGATTAAAAGTAATGACAGGGTAGTAAAGAGGGTATTCATTTTACTAGACTGTTCCAGTACGGCAAATCTTAATTTCTTTACTGGTACCTTCATTTCACATTCCAAATAACCACTTTTTGAAGAGAAATCACTGAGCTAGAACCCCACCTTTTTATTAAACACACCTAGACTATCACTGCTGCAACCACAGTGAATTTTCTGACTGTCAGTAGATTAGTTAACAAGATGTGGGAGACCATTGCTGTAAAGCAACCAGACTTGCTCTAATTCTGATTCATAAAGCCTCTGATTACAACAGAAATCAACTTTAGATTCACTTACAAGCTCGTTACAAAACCTTCCTATAGGAGAAAAGGAAGATGTCAGGAAGAAGGGAGAGTGTTATTTTTAATGCGTAACAGTCAAACTGAACAGAATACAACAATGACAGAGATTAGTTAGGTGACTAGAATGGGAGAAAGAAATAGGGCTTTGCTTTTGCTAGGGATAAAGAAATAGTTTCTAGTTTCCTTGTTTTATTCTGTTCCATCAAAGGGTATCCTCAACTTGAAGGCTTCCCAAGCAATGAAAGAGCTGCATGCTACTATGGAATTTCTGTTTTAATGATCACCTACAGCAACTTTTACCATTCAGTGTTTTTCCATCATAAATGTATAACTACTTACACAATCCAGACTGCAGCTTTTGCAGCAGAGTGTAAAATAAAATCCCAGGAACGTTAGTTAGAGTGTCTCTGTCCTCTGCCACATAATCTTATTGGACAGTAGTTAAATTTTTCCACACATTTAAACAAACAGCACAGTTTTGACCATAAACTTGTTTGAGCCACACATCTTTACACATGGCTGGAATGCATCTCTAATAACGCAGGGTGTGAAGCAACCAACAGTTTCCAGACTTTGATACATGAAAGCACAGTAATAAACCACAAGCATTCCTATTGAGTTTACATAAAGCTTTAAAAATATGAGTGCTAAAGCTTTACTCAATTAGATGCTTAAATGTTTCAGGTAGCAGGCTTGGATTTGAATTTTCTTTTTTGCTTGTTTGTTTTTAGGGGTGGATAACAGCTAGAAGGAGGTGAAGAAGGAAGTTTCACCTTTACAAGCAATCCAAGGAGATGGCATTGGACCATGACTAGCATTTAACTCCACAGTCTGGCTTAACCAAGTGTCTATAGCTCTCTAAAACATGTTTATGGGCTGCCAAGTGTCCCATTATGCCAAGTGCATCTCCATTATATGCTTTTAACAATATCTTAACAACTTTGAGACTACCTAAATGAAAAAAAAAAAAGGAGAATAAAATCTGCATTCACATCTATAGCAAAACCTACTTCTCTAGAATGATATATTGTTTTCTAAACCACGAAATATATTTGAAAGTGCAAACGTGAGGGTATACTCCCACATGCTCCAGCATCTTATCTGTTACTTTGGAGCTAAATTAACCTTTTGGTTTTGAGAATATAGTTCTCAGATGATTAAAAAACATCAGGCCTCCTGGATCTGGAGAGCTAGTTTAACTTCAGAAACTGCTCCAATGTGCTCTGATAGCACAACTCCTTAGAGAGCTTCCTACCAACTCAGAACTGCTGAAGCTCAGTGCCCTCAGGCCCTTCCATCCTCTGCACTCCTGAGACACCAGAGAAAGCCTCAGGAGCAGACAGGTTGAAGAAATATCCATGAATGATAACAGGGGGTGTGAGAAGAAGGTACTACAAGCATTTACTCCAGCCTCTTTGTAAAAACTCTTCAGGAACAGGAGGAAGTGGAATAGTCTATGCTTCTCACCACCCCATGATAATCTAGGTCTGTCATGTCCACAGGAAGAGTTATCCTAAGCATTCTAAGTTTGGGGTTATTTTTCATATTACAGTGCACCAACCTTTCTGAGAAAGCCTGCATCCCAGACCCAGGCTCTATGCCATGTGGAAGCAAGGAGGTCTTCCCACTACTGCAGTTCTAGATAGGATCTATCACAGACGCCTGCTTCCAAAAAAAAAATCTACTGACGTGGCCCTTTGTTCCTTCCAAAGACTTTTAATTCAGGACAACTGAGATGACGTCCCCTCTGTTCCCAAGCACATACAYAGTTTCCTAAGCCAGTTACACACACTGAAAGGCAGTCAGCATGGACAGCTACAGCACTGGGCTTGAGTATGCAATGAGAAAGGGCAGAACTGACATTGCAGAAGCAGCCTGGGACAGTCCACGAATGAAAATCCAAAGTGTAGGGCAAACTGGAGCTTCTCCCTCTCCTCTATCCATGAATTCAGGGACCCTTTACATTAGAAGAGCTTTTAAGAGCATACTAAGGTTAAAAGATTTTAAGTGGAAATAAAGAAAGTTTAAATGCACAAAGAAGTTAAGTAAATCAAAGCAGGTTAAATTATCCCATATAGGTATGAGCTTTATATTGCATCTGGCAGTCTCACAAGGACAGAAGGTGCTCTCTACAATCCATGAATCCTGCTTTCAACAATACAGCAGAACATGAATGAATGGTGTACAAACAAAATAAGGAGACATGTGGTACTTCATTTATGGACTTTACCGTCCACCCACTGCATGCGGTATATGTAGTCTCAGCCAACTGGCAGCATGTGAATTGGAATATCAGACTTCAGTGACAAGAGCTGGGTAATTCTTCTTTTTTTCCCCTTCACAATTAGGCTTAGAGACTTTAATTATGTGGGTAGATCAAAATCATTTCTAACTATGTCTGTAATGGATTGGTATATACTCCATTAGATTTTACCCACAAAAAATTAATAAAGAGAATAAATGCCTTGAAAAAAACATGTAAATGCATATTTTATACACATTGAAATAAAATTTAAGTCATTTCCTGTCAATACAATTTTTGTATTAGTGGGCTTGCATTCAGAACTGTACTTTTCCCATGGCAAATGCTTATGCATTCACAATTAGCTTTCTTTTCACAATGACTGTACATTGTATGCAGTCCTCTGGCAATCTGATTTTTTTTTTCCTTTGGTATCATAAGGACAGAGTTCAGCATTTGATGTAAGGATGCATCTATTTAATGATGTCAGCATCTATTCTCARCCAGTTGGGAAATAAAGCAAACTGATTAGGTCAGTTGTATCCCTTTTCATAATATCTCGTACAACTCTGTCTCAGTTTCCAGAGATGGAGACATGCAACATATACAGTGCTATCTCCACTATATGTTATAGACATTCTAAAATGGGACCATCCTGCATTTATTGATTTGTTAATTCTTAGGAATTATTCACTGAATTCTAAATTCAGTCCATGGCACATATTGAAACATGGGAAATTCCATCTGAACATAAGAAAACACTTCTTCAGAGTGAGGTTGGTTGAACACTGGAACAGCTTGTCCAGAGAGACTGTAGAGTCTCCATCCTTGGAGATATTCAAAACCTGACTGGACATGGCTCTGGGCAACCTGCTTCAGGTGATCCTGCTTAAGCAGGTGGGTTGGACCAGATGATCTCCAGAGGTCACTTCCAACCGCAACCATTCTGTGATTCCGTTATGTCCTACCACATTCATTCTCACTTAYTTGGTGCCTAAAGATCCTGTACTTCACTAACTTTAATAATTCAGACTCATTTACTTCCGTACAGGCCACATAGTCTGGCCTGAAAGAGGGAGTGGACTCATTTATGTGGTTCCGGTTTGCAAATTTTGGCTGAATACAAAGAACAGCAAGAGGAACAGCTGAATGGTTATGTAACAGTCCCCCAATGGAAGAAGTGGAAGAGTTATGGCTCACTGCATTTAAAACCCAGAGAGGGCAAGGCAGCATTAAGAATTTGTTGCACGGTGTAGTTTTGCATTAGATGTGTATTTTTTTTTTTTTTTATGGTAACATGTTTGCAGCAGCTTATTTTTTTGTTATATTCTCCACTTCTAGATCCTCAAATTACAACATGAATAAGAAAGATTTAATCAGTTAATAATACCAATTCCAAACAGAAGCTAAATGGGAAGAAGTGGCCAGCAGGAAGGTTTCTTCATGAATATTTATCAGTTTGCAACTTGGCAAGGGAGTGAAACTAGAAATGATTGCATCAAAATGCTGTAAGATTTTTCCAGCTATCTAGAGCATGCCTGCTTTGTCAGCTATTTCCAGTATTTAAGGGGTTTTCCAAGGCATAGATTTAGTACGAATGGTCCGCATTATATTGCGGTCTACTGGAGTGCTAAATTTTCTACAGCTCACTAACTGAAATTAAAGCTAATGTTACGCCTAACTCAACAGTGAAAGTTTAACTAACATGAAAAAAATTAGTCTCATTTCTTGACAATTCCATCCCTAAGCACTGCCTCTGTTCACAGACTGGGATATACCAGAAACACATTTTCATCCCAGAATAATTCTTTATTGCCATTTCACAGGGCAACATAAACAAATATATGAAATGCTAATCCCAGAAGCAAATCCTCACCTTGAAGAACTGACTTCATGTCTGTACTATGATATCCACTTATCACATCTGTAGTGCTGATATGTGTGTAACTGTGTTAAGAGCTTATCGTAACCTTTATGCCATTTAATCAGATGTTAATGGCATTCAGAGCAACTTTTTTTTACACGTTCCTTTTCTATCGGAAATGAAATGAGAGTCACAGTGAAGAACAGTCTGTCGGGAAAGATTTTTCTGTCTACTTGACCTTCTGGCTGTTGGCCCGTCTCCCTCCTCTATGTAGATCAGTCAAAATTCACTTCTATTTGAGTACTGAATTTTAAAGAAACGTTGATACTTTGGAACCCCTTTCTATTGCAGCTTTATACTGTAAGAAGAGGCTTTCAATGGCAAACAGTCTTTGCTCCTCACTCTTGATGCAAGCTATTGAGCTTTAAAAGCCATATATAAATGGAACTGCTCTCACTCATTATAAACGCTCTACCTGCCTTTTGAGGCTTGTAAAATTCACCTAACATATTAAGAGCCTAGTAACTTTATATGCAGGAGATATAAAAATGTAGTCTGAAGTTTTAGAAGCTGAAGTATTGCTCAAAGATTGCATACCTTCTAGAGGCACAATACAGAGATCTGTGTCTACATACCATTGCTGCTCTGCAGTTGTTTGTGTTCGTGCTATAAGAAGATCGTGAAGACAAGTCTTGAACAAAGATCTCTAACTATGGGAACTGGAAGGCAGAGGGTAGGGATGGGGAGGGGAAGAGAACCAAAGTAGATTTTCTCCCTTCTTTCACAGTTGTCCAAGACTAGTATTATTGGTGTTTGAATCACTGTTGATATGCAAGAACGGCAGGCAATAGCTATCTTCTGTTCTTTCCTAGGCACCAAACCAAGAGAGCTGGATTAAACAGTAGAATCAAGGGCAGCTTAATCTCCCCGTCATTAATCTTTGAGAAATAGTCTCRTGAAATAAGATTTACTCTTCTGCAACTCTTCCCATAGTTAGCCATACACTAAAGTAAAAAACCCCAATTACAGTTTTTAAAGCTTATATAAATCTTACTGAAACAGATGTGGAAAAGCTTCCATTGACTCCTATGGCCTTCAATTCAGATGACAATTCAAGAAGAAAAAGTCTTAGAAAAGTATTAGTTGCAACATGCAGGTCTTAAAAAGATGAATAAAAGTAGCAAGGCATATAATGAAGTAGGTGAAATAAAACAGCACTGAAACATCTATCACTTTACTATTTTTTCACTAGACTATTCAAAGAACATACTGCTTTGAATTATGATTTTTTTCACTAAGATTACAGCACAATTCTTCAATTATTTTGTATAGCGTGATTCCACACAGTAGCAACACTGTGGCTTTAATCATTCAAGATCCAAATTCAAAGTCAAATCTGAAACTCCTGTTACATTCTGCATATCCTCTGCTTCCAAAACGCATTTTTGTAAAAACAGAAAGCTTTGCCAGGAATGCAAGACCTTGAGTCTATTACAGCCATTTACACGGTTTAATGACATGATTTGGTTACACTAGCACAGATTCCCATGCAAAGGCTGCGCTGTTCCAACACAGACAAATTCAATAGGTTAAACTGCGTTATACTAACACAAGGTTTATACTGTCCAAATATGGCTCTATTTTAATGGTTTATTCAGTACATCTAAACAAATCTAGTTTCAAATTTTTTTGTTCCCTAACAGGTCAAGGCCTTAGATCATATGTGGAACAGAGGAAATTACATGGGTTGGTTCTGGTGGATTTTTTCCTCCCCCTGAAATAGTTTATATATTCTAGCAAAACTACATGGCTGAAGGATCACAGTTACTGTAGAAATAGCAGAGGAATGCATACAAGTAACCCACTTCTGTATCTTGAGCAAGAAGCCTCAGAAGCAGGAAATGAAGACAGTTTGCACGTTTCACCGGCAGGCTGTTTGATGGGCCTTTTTCAAATTACATTTATCAGGAATAGTTATCAAAAATGATTCTCCTCTTCTTAAAGAAGAGCTACTGTTGCCACTATCTGCTACTATTTAAGAGTCAAACGAGAAAATAAATCTTTCTCCCACACATATGACGTTTTCACAGAGGATGTGGAACTTATTACCTCCAGGGGCTGTCCAGGTATCATTGTTAAAAGTCTGAAATACAGATTACAGAAAGCTTGAAGGATTCAAGGTACTATATACACTGTATGATTTGTGGAGTGGGGAGAGAAAGCCATCTCTTTGCAATCACACATACACAAACAGAGAGCTGCAGAGTTTAAATATGCCAGGGACAGAATTTAGCGTCACATGATTGAAAACAAACTAGAACCACTAGCATGGTTTTGCACTTAAACTGGTATGTAGGGCCCTTTAACAAAATCAAAAGTATTCCAGTGCCTTGAAATTTCTCATGCACTCAGTGCTTGGAAGTCACATTGGCAAAGTATCATGAATTCTGCTAACAGTTTTTTGTTTTTTTTTAAATAAGGTAGCAAGGCATGTAGCTTTTGACTTTTAAAGAACTCAGTCTTCTCTCAGTCAGGGCAAGCGTCCTTTTTGGGGGGATAAGGGGCAGAAGGGAAGAATTACAAAAGGTATTCATTTTATTTGCCTCCATACATATTGACAAAAGTGCTATGCCATGCTTGCACTTCATAGCACTTCATAACATTTCAGAAGCCTTGAGTGCACTAAACACATCCCTTCACTCATCTCCAAAATAAAATATTTTTGCAGGAAAAAAATACAAATTATTTACAGAAGCAACTGCCAACAAAATTTTGTTAAACTGTATCTGTTACAAAAGATGGACAACTTCCCACCATTCCAATTTTAAATAGGTAAATAGCACTAATTTTTCACATTAGGCTTCTAGCCGAAATTCAGAACTACAGCTAGAATGCTATTGTACTCTTATTGTGAGAGAAATGTCGACATTTCCTTAATTATAGTGTTGCCAGTGGGAACCACTATTGCAAACACACAAAGAAAGGAGGATTAAAAGAATCAAATTCACTCCTGGAGAAATTCCAGTGTAGCCAGTTGTATTGCCTCAAGAGAAGCCGGGGCCCACCGCAGCCTTCCTTAGAAGACTGGAAAGTATTTGTTGAAATGTTACTACGGATTCCTCCTTATTTAGTGACTAACAATTCCACAAATATTTCTATGCATGTATGACAGTGGAAAACATGTATCTGAAATAGAAGAGCCAAATCTATGGTATCCAAGTATTAAGCAAAAGCCATAAATCACAAGAATTGAAACCTGTGGACATTCAAAGGGCCACAACAATAAATACAACCTGTTTTCTTTTTAGCAGGGGATACATTCATCTCAAGTCTAAATGGTACCTGTTACCCAGAACAATTATTGGATCATTTGCCCATTTATGAGCCCTGTTCGAAGAACATTTCACCTCTGATACAGTGGCAAAAACAAGCAAGCAACTAAAGCCCAGGTACTTGGAAGCCTGCATTTATGTTTCTATTACTATGTTAAGTTTTTTTTTTTGGGTGCAAATCCTGATCTTGAAAGTGTTAGGCCATTGTTTCCAAAAGTATGGAAGACAGGCTATTTCAGGTAGTAAGAGGATGTTCTGGAAGGAGAGCACTTCTTTTGAATCACAGCTTGGACTTCTTGTGTTGGGTACCTTGTTGTTTAAGCTCCCTGAATCAATGGACACTTCACAACATCAGCATTGCTGTCTTGATTCCCCATCTATAAATTGGCATTAAATTGTTTCCTGACTCCACACAGGTTGCGAGAATCATTCATTCTGCTTTATCAAAATCATAGAAAAGCCCCTGAAGAAATAGAAACCTGCTTAGGACAGGGTTTGGACAATCTGTGACAAATACTGCCAGAACACATAAATTTAATTAAGAGGATTAAAAACAAGAAATACTGCAACACCGTCCCTTTCCCCACCCCAGTCACAGACACACAGAGCGGTCTCCCAATTTTACTATTCTTTAGTCACAAGCAATCACAACAGAAACAGCTCAAGCAGTTTTAAGATTTTAAATTTCCTCTGCTACATTTAACTCTACTGGAGGTTACTGCCTTCACAGAGCACAAACACACCCCCTCTGCCAGTTTTGCACAGTCCAGGGCTTGGTTTTTACCTGTCCCAACTGGAAGCTATATTAAATTGCCAAACTCTGCACTGAAGTGGCTAACGCATACGTACCCATTATATTCCACTGACTGTGCGGGGAGAGTAAGCTCTGACAGAGCGGTAGCTTCTTAAACCAGAGAGCTAAATTTACTACTACTCATCTCATAATGCCTAAAGTGACACAGAAGCCCATAAGCAAATAAGCTGTGACCGGGATGTTAAGGAGCAAATAACAACACCTCTACAAAGAGATGCCTTCCAAAGATAGTAGCATTTTCTGATTCAAGCACGTGACTTTATTAAAGAAGTTAAATTTCGTACTAGAATTGTAGATATGTTCTCTTCAAGAAGTAAGACCCAGTCACAGAAATAGGATCACAAACCATCAGTTCGCAGAGTATATTCCACGAGAACAACATTCTTCTGTAACATAATTACCCAGAAATTCCTTTAGAGACAGAAAATCAGGCTGGGTAGTGAGACCTGATACTGGGAGGGAGGTGGAGAGAGATCCTGGGGTTCTTAGATGTACTATTTGCCTTCGTGAGTACTTCCATAATGTTGAGATCACTCTTATTGTATATTAAATAATTCATGGCATCACAACCTGTATATGTGTAATCTTATATACTGGTTTTCAAGAACTGCATTACCTATAAAATTACTTCTATTTTTGTTCGCTAAAGTATATGCTTGCCATGGGTGCTGGAGGGGGCTCATTAAATTACTAATGTAACTATTAAAGCTATTAAATTACCAATTTTGAGGAATCAATTCAAAGTACATTAAGATAGCCAGAAATACAAAACAAACCTATTGTCTCTTCTCTTCAGCAATCCACCTATCAGGCTCCGAATGCTGAACTCGCTTCCTTCTGGCAGTGTTAACCCCTTCTTTGGATGACCCTCCCTGGGCAAAACACTGAAGCAGTTATTCCTAGGGCTCATTAAATATTCTGTCTGGTCATACGCAACAGTTGGAGGGAGCATTGGTTTTGTGTTTATTTTGAAAGCCCAGGAAGAGATCGCTCCCTAAGCTTCCTGACAAGATGCTTGTTTTTATTCGCATTGTCACTATGTTTTCCCATGAACAAATATTTATACTTCAGAGGAAATGTTTCAGTAATATGTATCAGGATAGCAACATGGTCACTTCCCTTTCCTTTGTTATGAGAAAGCAATTTTGCTTACATGAGAAAGTAAATAAATAGACTCCCTAGAGATGCCTGGGAAGTAGGTCATTCTTGCAAGGACCCTGTCTTGAAAATAATGGCAGCATGCCACTGTGTTAGATGACCTGTGGAGGTTTCGTTTGTAATCGCAAGAAACCAATATATAACAGATTTATTGTTTCCTTTTTTCAGTAGAACAGACCATTCTTTTACAAACCCTGCCTAAATTAAAATATTTTCCTTTCTGACAAATTTTAGTAGAATGTTCTGTTCCCATCTGCAGTATTATACATACATTTAGTACATATGGCAAAATATAAATCCACCTTTCCTATTCTTTTTGAACATACAACAGACTGAAAAGGTCAAGGGATGAAAATGACCTTATTTCATTGACTACTACAAAATTTTAGCAGGGACTGGACTACATGACCGCCTGAGGTTCCTTACAACATGAATTTTCTTATGATCCTAAATTAAGGAGATGTCTTTCGTTTACTAACTCTTAATGTATGAACCAGCCAAAATCCAGCTCAGTACATAAAATTTCAAAGCTGGGTACAAGACTTGGCAAAAGCATTATTAATACGTACCTGTAATTCAGACTGGCGACAGCCCCACCTTCTACATAGACTGCTCAGAGCAGGAACAGAGAGGGATGCCTGGTTGCATAAAGAAGTTGCATATTTGTGGTACAAACCCTGTCTTCACCCCAGGAACCCACTCATTTCCTCCATCTGCAATTACTCTGGATAAGCATTCAYGCTTGAAAATTATACTTAGCAGCTTCCGTTTCTTTGATGCTTTGAAAAAATGCTTGACATCGGGTCAAAAGCTACTATGTGCAGAAGCCACCCATTATCCAAACTCCACAATAACACAGACCCTTTTTAATTTGTTTTTATCTACTGGAATATCAGAACAAAGCTGACTAATTCTGTAAGTGAAAGGATTAATTACAGGACTTTCCAGATAAGTTTTTCAGTATAAAGTACTCGAAGTCGGAGATGCTATAACTTTAAAATACCCAAACAAAAACCGCTAGACTGAATAGCAGTGGTGACAGGCAACCTTAAGTTGAATGAGTTGGATTTTTTTTTTCTTTCTCCCTGAAAATACTTACCTCACAGGAGAAAACAACGTTCGTATCCATTTTACCAGCTTGATCAAAAGCAAAATTCCATTAAAGATGTTTCCCTTACTGTGGTTCTCCTGGAAAGGGGGAAGGAGAGAGAGACAGAGAGGGGAAAAAAAAAGAATAATTTTTATTATTTTCTGTCTAAAAGTATAATCACACGCAATACCAAAGAAATCTCTTGTAGTCTATTTACATGGTAAAGATACAAAATATACTGCAACAAAAACAGTCAACAAAAGATACTTTCAAACATATTAAAATACAGATAAACCCGTATCTGCACTAAAATACAAACCTTTGACTCCAATGCACTGAAGAAGTCATGGGTACATAAATGGGCTTTTGAGTATAACTGGAAATAGATGCAGCTCTGTCAAAGAAACCTTGTTTTTGAATAATTTTCCTCTGAATATAGATATAAAATAAGCCTACATGTCACAACTAAACACTGCTGTATCACAGTGAACTAGGTCTTCATAGGTTAGCTAACAGACTCTGAGGAGGGTTTCTTGCCCACCTTCTAACAGGCAATGAGACTGTCTAAAATATGAGCTGACAGCCTGATGACACGTGAATTGGGATTTCTGTGTTGCTTCCACCTTTAGCCCCAAATGAAATGAATTATAGATGTGCTGTGTTGGGTTTGGTAAAAGTTTGCATTATTGTGGCTTGGGTCTCATCCAGGAGCAAGGCTGAGGTTTTTCAAGAACCTCAGGTGGGAGCAAAGTTGATTTCATCTCCGATGCTGCCTTGGCTGCTCAATGATCCAAGTAGCATTCAGAGGTTTCAGACTAGCTTGAAAAGCAGAAGTGAAAGGCGGATTCTTCAGCTGAAGAGACTAACGGCCTGCTAAGTTTTTCTAGGCATTTCTCCTTTCTGAACAGCAACATTTCAGAGTTGAATTTAGGACTGAAGTCAGTTTATCACAGAAATCCCTGCCTGCTGTAGACAACCTTCTCCACCCTCAAGACAACAGTGGGGGTGAATGTAGAAAATGAGGTAACACCTCATTCCACCTTTGTGGAATATGCAACCCACTAAAATTGACGCTAGAGCTGGAGATACCCCTCATTGTCTCTCCAGGTGCTTTTATATAGACAACCATGCAGAATACCACATCTTTGCTTTTCAAAAGCAAATGCAAAGTCCTGCACCTGGGATGGAATAACCTCATGCGAGAGCTGGGGGTCACCTGGCTAGAAAGCAGCTTTGCAGTGAGAGACCTGGGATTTTCGGAGAAAAAGATAAACGTGAGTCAGCAGTGCAGCAGAAAAGTCAGCTGCATACCGGGGTGTACTAGCAAGAGCAAAGCCAGCATTTTGAGGAAAGTGATCGTTCCCCTCTATTCGGCACTTCTGAGACTGCATTCAGAGTATGGGCTCCAGTTTCGGGCTTCCCAATACACGAAAGATATTGGCATACTGGAGCAAGGGCAGTGGAGGGCCACCAAGCTGGTCAGAGGACTGGAGCACAGGATAATACAAAGAGAAGCTGAGAGAGCTGGGTTTGTTCAGCCTTAAAAGGCGGCGGCCGTGCAGGGATCTTATTGCTGTCTACAACTACCTAATGGGAAGGTATAGGGAAGACAGAACTATACTTTTCAGAGATGCACAGCAGAAGGACAAGAGACAACTGGCATAAGGTGGAAAAAAAGGAAATTGTCTTGTTTTTTTTGTTTGTTTGTTTTTTGTCTTTTTTTAGTGTAGTGGTCAAACTCTGGAACCCAGGCCCAGAGAGGTTTTAGGACCTCCATCCTTGGAGACATTCAAATCTTGAGTGGACAAGGCCCTGAGCAATTTCCTCCAAATGGACCTGCTTTGAGCAGGAAGTTGAACTAGATGACCTCTGGTGATTGCTTCCAACCTACATGATTCTGCCATTCTTGCGTTACGATTGCAACTACCAATATGCTCTTTTACATCTTTCCCAGCACAACAAAACCTTGTTCTCACCTGCAGCAGCAAATATGAAGTGTACATTTGACTCGCATTTAATCTCTTTACTGATTTTCTACACGTGATCTTTATATCCCTCCAAAAGTACCTCTCTTCTGCCTCCCTCTTGACCAAACACCTTTGTCACTTAGCTCTAGGCATTTAAGTGGCAAAGACCATATCCTTCTCCCTTAACTACCATGTCTCATGCAATTTTGGTTGTTGAGAATCTTCTCATCATGTTGTCTATTGTCTTCACCCTATCTTTCTCTAAGACAGGCCCTTAAAGCCTGCAGAGGTAGCTCCCTTTGTGAGCCCTATAAATCACAGCCTATCCCGCAATGAAACGAAACTCAAAACAGTGAATGAAATAGTGGTATTTACCACACACAGGAATCTCCAACTGTTTAAATACCTATTTATGTGATACTATACCATTCATAAATTTTGTTTCCTCAGTACTGATGCCAGATTAGAAATCATTTGCAGCTTCTTTCAGAATATCCCTTTTTTAAAAAGGGATCTGATTTATCTGATCATAAACTCAGAGCTTTCTGTTTTTATTTCATTGAGATCTCATCCATTTCAACAAGCTTTTCTTGGCTTTGCCCTCATCAAAATCCACAGACATGGCCTCCATTAAGATCCTTTTCATTCTCAAGCAGCTATGCAAAGTCCTTCCACTAGCTCATTCATGGTTCTTGTTCAGAAGTCATTAATTATTTACATTATTGTCCTGTTAAAGGCCACATTCAGACTCTCCTGCTTGCAGAGATTTTTAATTGTTATGCTGTAAAGTCAACCCCATTGTTTAAAGAGTATAAACAGATAGAAATGCAGTTAAACTTGATTTTCATCATTACTAAAGCATAAGCCTAAAAGTTCAACTTCATAGAAAAGGATTCTGTCCCTCCTCATCTTACTTCCATTTTCTGGTTTTGAAGATAGTTTGAACTGTAAAAGAAAAGTTCTAATCTTAATTAGCATTGTGTTACCTGATTACAACTCCAACTTACAAAGATTGCCCCTACCATGGTAAAAGTGGCAGATCTTCTATTTCTGTGATAACAATCTGTGCTCTGGAGAACGCAGCAGCTAAACCAGGCATGCAACTTCCTTATCTGAGTCCTGAGGAGCTCGTAGCTGAAAAGAGAGCCGGCTTGATGCAGCTCTTATCCTGCGCACCCGCCCTGGAGAGCATCAGTTCTGGCAGTGGCAGCACAGTTCCTCCCCTCTGCCACGTGCTCCTCACCCAGGCAGGAAACAGGCTGCCACCTGAACTAACGCTCATGCACAACAGGTTGAGGGCTTCAGAAACGCACTGGATTTACAGCATGTCTGTGACAGCTGTTCTGTGCACGTGTACCATGGTGCTGCCTGCAGACCACAGTTAGCTTAAGAAAACTAAAGACAGCTGCAGCAAAAAGTAATTCAATGAGGGACAGTTTTATATGGTCTACCTCTCCAGAGGGGGGAACTCCCTTTAACTGGGGAGAAGAAGGGACGGGCGGCTCTTGCAGTGAGTTGGCAGGGGATACAATTGCAATGGAAAGGAGGCCCAGCAGGAACACAGATGAGACCATGTGAAACGCTGGTCTCTGGACGGCTCAGGATCAATACATAACCCAGAATGTGCAACCTGGCCCAGGAGCCTCTCCTGCTGCAGACAAGCTATTCTTCTAATACAATGACAGTAGAGAAAACTCGTGGAAAACTCAGCCTGATTTTCTCCTCAAACCTACCCCAACTTCACCTCTGAGTTATCTGATAGCCTGTGTCGGTCCAGTCTATTTTTCTCCTCCTGCCCCTCTTTTGTAAGGATTATTACCAAACTAACAATATTGCAGAATTTTACRCTCCCAATGTATTTAAGAGCTTCCTTCTACACCAGACTAGCTTGTCATCTCTACATATTAGTTTAAGTTTTCTGTAACATTACTTACTTTCAGTATGTCTGCTCAAAATCTCTTCACCAAGCTTCAAGAGTTTATGTGGAAAAAAAGTGACTGCTTATAAACATGATAGTTCTCTTTTGTTTAATATGGTCTTACTTTAAGTCTTTGCCTTTAAAAGTTCAAATATTGGAAGCAGTAAAACAAAGAACAGAACCTCACATCCCTGTTACCATAATCCTTACTATGACACACCTCACTTGCAGTACGTGGTTGAGCAAACAGCAGAAATTTTATTTCCCATTGACACCTAAACCAGCACTTCCTCTGAACAAGTTCTCAAACTGCTAATGTTCCACAACCTGTGCTAAACACAAATGTTTCACCTTTCCTGCTTCAGTTTCAAAGAGGGTGTCTTTACCTGATGTCTCCTTAGAGATCTAGGATTTTTTCCCCATTTTGATTATACAGATAAAAGTAAGTGATCACACGTGATGTGCAAGTACAAGAGACAATGCTTGGTGAGGAGCTGACAACCAGGCTGTAAAAGAAGACGGATTACTATGATTTCCATTAACATGCTACCTCAAGAGTACCCACAAAGATTCAGTTAAACAGCTGCTGAACAAAACTTTAGGTGCTGAAGTTTTAACTTCCTATGCTCCCAGAGCAGGGAAAAGTTTTGCCTTTTCTCATTCCTCTTTTCTGACAACTGCAAAAGGGCAGAGTTTATCTCACTGCTTCTCCCCCAGAGCTCATCAACAACTATAAGGAATAGAAGGGGTTCACTATCTTCATCCTTCTGCCAGGGCTTTTGGAGACACGTCCTCCTTCCTAACCTCTTGCATCTGGTTCTCTACATGCACTTGCATTATGTACCAATTGCAGATTTCATTCATGTAATGCAGAGAGCCATTAATAATTTAAGATAAAAAAGAAACCCAAGGGCAGGAAAATTCCATTGTTGCTCATGCGATGGATGCTACTTCGCTAGTGCGTCAACTCAAGTTATCTTTGTGCATGCTACGTTAATTCAGTAAATTGCTTTTCAAACAAAGTGCATTCAGAAAGTGCCTGGAGAACGTATACGAGAGGAAACTTTAATTTTTATGACGAATGCGCCAGATCAGTATCCAGAAAGAGAAACAAGAGCAGGTTTTTGTTCTGCCTATCAAGTTTTCAAGACGAGGGAGCAGCCAGAACCCAGCGCACGAAGAAGCCCTCTTCACGAGCAAATAAAAGTCGCGTCAAATATCTCTACAGACCGCTTTGAACCGCGTTGACTCGCCGCCTCGGCAGCTTCGCGGCGGCAGCGCCGCGCCCAGAGGCGGCGTCGGCGTTTCCAGCCTCACCGGGGCCGGCACACCGGGTCCAGCCGCCCCCTCGGGGCGCCCCGCTCCCCGCCGAGCCGCCCACCCCG